>NW_026970571.1:0-224503 GCF_028390025.1 Pseudophryne corroboree
GAAGGATGACTTACCTGCGGGAGCTGCCGAGATCAAATTAACTAGGCCGTCGCCAAACAAGGCTTCACCTTCATAGGGAAGAGACTCCCTTTCTTCTTGGAGTCAGCATCAGCATTCCCTTGGTGAATCCACAATGCCCTCCTATCCGAGACTGCCATGAAATTGGCCCGTGAGCACTTGTGCCCGGTGTAGGATTTTTAAATATGTGTAGTTTACTGTATGCAAGGGTTTAAAACCTTTTAGGAACTGAGCTCTAAGGTGTATTACATGTAGTTTAAAAAAAACAAAAAAGGTTTATTTTATGGCAGTAGTTTCCAAACTGGGGTTCTTGCACTGGTAGCATAGTTTGGTGGTCCAGGACCAATTAAAATTATTTATACTTTATTAAATTGGCAAAACCATTCCCTCACAACATAACTGAACCTGAGGATGACATGCTATAAACACAATTTACTTAATTTTATATTTTTTTCTGAATTTATCAATAAAAAAAACTTTGGCCTAGGGGTGCCGTGAAACAAATTTTGATACTCTAGGGCAGGGGTGTCAAACCCATGGGCCGCATGCCGCCCCCAATGCATCCTTTTGTGGCCCACAGGCCGGGGTCCGGCAGGGGTCCGACAGGGGTCCTTTTGTGGCCCGATCACCTTGCTTAGAGCGAGGGCAGGAGAGTGCAGCCAGAGTCTTTGCTTTCTATGTGCGGCACCATCTTCCCGAAGAGATCACCGGGAAGATAGTGCCCCTTCCACTGGCTACAGCACAGGTATACTGGGGTGTGGTAGCAAACTGGGGGCCCCAATGGGCCCCTCCAGCAGTCCCTCTACCAAAACACGTCTTTTGGTGGTTTTGCGGTGTTGTTATAACTACATGGTGACGATACTGTAGCACAGAGATTTTCAACCATTTACAACTCACGTCACACAGAACAAGATTTAAATATTGACAAGGCACACTGAAATATAATGGTGATGCATGGTGCAGTATCGTGTCCTAGGATGTCATGTCGCAGCTTCTCCATAGGTAACGCCTGAACAGGCCCGGTGACAGGGGGGACAAAGGGGACACTTGTTCAGGGCTCCAAGTATTAAGAACAGAAATAATGGGGCCACAGTGCCAATATTGCTTTTTAAAGTGTATCCACCAACTGCTCAATTTAAGCAGGAAAACAATTAACAGGCCAACTAAACCCTCCCCCCTCCTTTTACCCCATCACTTTGTCCAGTCCCTGTGGTCCATACTGTATTGCCATTATTATGCATGTTGCTGTGCTGGCCCTTTTCTGAATGTCCCTGCCACCGCCACCGAAGAGCTGGATAGCCCAGTATGAAAACCACCTGCCGGCCTCACTGACGGTCCGAGTCAAAGGCTCCATTTTTTTTTAAAGATCCCTCTGCCAAGTTAAGGGGGGGTTGAGGGGGCCCCAGAGATATCAGTGTACTTGGCCCCAAGATTTCTGTTGCTGGCCCTGACCCTCAGGGGCGTATCTACCCCTTGGCCAGGATGGCACTTGCCAGGGGCACCATCCAGCTGTGCCAACCGTGGCTAAGGGATAGAGTTCTGCAGTCTCGAAAAGGGCGCTATGGCAATCAGCGTGGGACTGACCAATTAGACGGTGAGGGAAGGATACTGAAATTGTCCCAACCCTGTTACAGTTTGAAACGCCCCTCAACTGCTGTCCACTGCTTCACTCCTAGCTCTGCCCCTTTGAAATTATTAATCCCTACCCCCCGGTAGGCGGAGTTCTCCAGGCCCATACTCAGGAGTCACCACTGCTGTACATTATGTGCCGGTTGTAGAGGCAGAGCGGGGAACATCAGAGAACGCCACAAATTACACAGTGGGCAAGGAGATGGCTGGAGACAGCTGCACAGCCATGCCTTGCAAGTTCGAGAGAGCTGTTGAATTTCAGCACTTCAAGTCAGAGCCTGCCCCCTGCTGCCCAAGCAGTCCGTGACAGTTAGTGTCGAGGAGGGGGGGATTTGTGCATGTGTGCTATCAGTGTGTGTGTGTGGGGGGGGTGGGGGGGTGGAGGATGTGTGTGACTGTGAGGGAGCTGTCAGTGTCAGTGGGGAGAGGAGCAGGAGGGAGTTGTCAGTGTGTGGAAGTGATGAGAGTTGTCAGTACTGGGGAAATGTGTGTGTGTGTGTGTGTGTGTGTGTGTGTGTACTAGATTTAGGAGTGTGTGTTTGTGAGAGGTTTCAGTTGGGGAATTAGAGTTCATACAGTAATTAAATGTTTTCATATTGAGAACTACATCTCCCAGCATATACAGTGTGCTGGGGATGCTAACAAGCTTTATTTAAAAGTTTAAAAAACATTGCTTTTATGACTGCAATGGTTAAAAAGGGAGAGCTATAAATCAATTTATCAGTGAATGATCGCAGTTTGAGCTGTTACATTTTACTGAACCACCTATCCCTCCACACTCACTACCTGTCCTCAGGATACATTTACCATCCCGGCAGACGGTATACCGGCGGTCATTTGACCGATGTTGGAATCCTGACACCACTTGGGAGACTGGTGCCGGCACACAGACAGCCAACATCCCGAAGGCGAGTATTGGAGGGAGGGTTAGGACCGGGAGGGGGTGTTAGGGAAGGCACTAGGAGGGGGGGGGGTTAGTCCTAGCTGCCACCCCCTGAGGGTTAGCCCTATCCGCCACCCCCCCAGAGGGTTAGGATTAGGATTAGGTATCATGTGACTGCTGGAATCCCGAGCGCCGGATGCCATACCCAACCCCCTTTACTTTTTCAGGCATTTCTATCTCTCCTCTCTCTATGGTGTTCCGATTGCCCACTTTCCCTTGTGCTTTTCTCTCTCTCTCCTTTGTTTAGAGCATCAGTTTCTGTAGTCCACTTTATCCTTATTTTTTCCAGTGTTTCACTATCTCTCTGATGTAATGAGGATGTATGGTCTAGAGGGATCAGTAATGCATTGTACTGTATAGAGGCGTCAGGGATGTAGCGTAGGGTATAGAGGCGTCAGGGATGTAGCGTAGGTTATAGAGGCATCAGGAATGTAGCGTAGGGAATAGAGGCATCAGGGATGTAGCGTAGGGTATAGAGGCGTCAGGGATGTAGCATAGGGAATAGAGGCGTCAGGGATGTAGCGTAGGGAATAGAGGCATCAGGGATTTAGCTTAGAGAATATAGGCATCAGGGATGTACTAGCAGGTATATAGAGGTCAGTGTACTGTATAGAGGGGTCAGTAATGCAGTGATGGTTATAGAAAGGTCAGTGATGTAGTGTAGGGTATAGAGGGGTCAGTTATGTAGTGTGGGGTAAAGAGGGGTCAGTAAAGATACTAAGCTGAAGTACTTAGAACACTTCTTGAATTAAGACACAACCTGCAAGAAAAAGTATGCAATATGGGTGAAAAGGCAAATGTCAGAGGTCTGATACCAGTGACCAGCTCCACACCTTGCACCACATAGCGTTATGTTAAACTGGTATACGTTCTTTTTTGGTGTGTGTGTGTGTGTGTGTGTGTGTGTGTGTGTGTGTGTGTGTGTGTGTGTATGTGTGTGTGTGTGTGGGGGGGGGGGGGGGGTGCCAAAGGAAATTTTTGCTATTGGCTCCTTTGGTCTAGAACCAGCCCTGATCACAAAATATTTTTGTCTGAGCAGACTGGACACTGATCAGCGTTGGCTCATTCTCAGCCCCCCACCCAGCCTCTGCTACCAACAGACTGCTATTAGCTAGTTAACCTTCTGCCTTCCCTATCTATGACACAGACTGCTGCTAATGCTACCAGAATGTTCCCAGTGGCTTCACACCAACAGTGAATCCCAGCCGATGATGTAGGGCAGCGTGTGGGGGAGGGGGTCAGTTGCTGTGGCTCCAACATGGTAACCGCCAATGGACTGCAATGCTTTATCGAAAGGGGGGGCGCCAGTCCCTTACTTTGCCAGGGGCGCTTGGACCCCTAGCTACACCTCTGTTGACCCTAACCGATACCCCTAAACTAACCATAATTCCTGCAGTAAAAATCCATGTTTCTATGTATATAGGGGGTCATTCCGAGTTGATCGCTTGCTGCCGTTGTTCGCTGCGTAGCAATCAGTTGAAAAAAAATGGCTAATCTGTGCATGCGCATGCTCCGTAATGTGCATGCGCATCGTACGGGTACAAAGTCCATTGTGGTTTTGCACTAGTTCTAGCGATTATTCCAATCACAGAACAGGCCACAAGGAGATTGACAGAAAGAGGGCGTTTCTGGGTGTCAACTGACCGTTTTCAGGGAGTGCTTGGAAAAATGCAGGAGTGGCAGAAGAAATGCAGACGTGGCTGGGCATTCGCTGGATGGGTGTGTGACATCAAAAGCCGTCCCTCGGTTGTTAGAATCAACGCACACGAAGTGTAACTACAGTGCTGGTCTTATTTTGAAACGATTTTGCAGGCGCTCTGCTGCTCAAGTGTTCGCACTTCTCCAAAGTGAATATACACTCTCCAGTGGGCAGCGACAATGCGTTTGCATGGCTGCTAAAAACTGCTAGCGAGCAATCAACTCAGAATGACCCCCATAGTGTATTGCAAGAAAATATCTGTAAATCCAATGGTACCGTAAGTGCGGTATATACTCGCACTTCTTTGCGGGGTGAGAACATCTCCCCTAAGTGAAGTCAGCCCTATGAATAGAGTTTGTGTGATCCCTGTGCAGCAGTCACAGAAAGGGTTCATCTCTGCAGTTTGTCACTCAAATTACATTGCTGCATTTTTTCTAGAAGTGGATCTGAGAGCTGTTACCCGCAGACCAGCTACAATAATTATCCTGGGTACTCACTAGACCAGTGGTTCTCAAACTGCACCCTGGGGTGCCTCAGGACACTTGCAGGGGTGCCTTGGATTGGTGGTCCAGGACCAATTCAAAATATTTATAGTTAGTGTTATAGGCAAAACCAGTGCTGTTGGCTGGCAATCATAACAGATGTGCACAAGCAGAAGCAAATCCTGTCCCCTACCAAAGGGCCAGTGCTAGGGTGTTTGGCGCCTCCCTGCAAACTATTAATTTGGGCCCTCTCTCCAATACTTAATAAAGGGACAGTGCGCTCCTTAAAAAAAGAAGGTGTGGTATCACAAGGAAGGGGCATGGCCACTAGAGATGAGCGCCTGAAATTTTTCGGGTTTTGTGTTTTGGTTTTGGGTTCGGTTCCGCGGCCGTGTTTTGGGTTCGAACGCGTTTTGGCAAAACCTCACCGAATTTTTTTTGTCGGATTCGGGTGTGTTTTGGATTCGGGTGTTTTTTTCAAAAAACACTAAAAAACAGCTTAAATCATAGAATTTGGGGGTCATTTTGATCCCAAAGTATTATTAACCTCAAAAACCATAATTTACACTCATTTTCAGTCTATTCTGAATACCTCACACCTCACAATATTATTTTTAGTCCTAAAATTTGCACCGAGGTCGCTGTGTGAGTAAGATAAGCGACCCTAGTGGCCGACACAAACACCGGGCCCATCTAGGAGTGGCACTGCAGTGTCACGCAGGATGTCCCTTCCAAAAAACCCTCCCCAAACAGCACATGACGCAAAGAAAAAAAGAGGCGCAATGAAGTAGCTGTGTGAGTAAGATTAGCGACCCTAGTGGCCGACACAAACACCGGGTTTGGTGTTTTGGATTTGACATGCTCTGTACTATGACATTGGGCATCGGCCTTGGCAGACGACGTTGCTGGCATTTCATCGTCTCGGCCATGACTAGTGGCAGCAGCTTCAGCACGAGGTGGAAGTGGATCTTGATCTTTCCCTAATTTTGGAACCTCAACATTTTTGTTCTCCATATTTTAATAGGCACAACTAAAAGGCACCTCAGGTAAACAATGGAGATGGATGGATTGGATACTAGTATACAATTATGGACGGGCTGCCGAGTGCCGACACAGAGGTAGCCACAGCCGTGAACTACCGCACTGTACTGTGTCTGCTGCTAATATATAGACTGGTTGATAAAGAGATAGTATACTCGTAACTAGTATGTATGTATAAAGAAAGAAAAAAAAACCACGGTTAGGTCACTGGTATATACAATTATGGACGGGCTGCCGAGTGCCGACACAGAGGTAGCCACAGCCGTGAACTACCGCACTGTACTGTGTCTGCTGCTAATATATAGACTGGTTGATAAAGAGATAGTATACTCGTAACTAGTATGTATGTATAAAGAAAGAAAAAAAAACCACGGTTAGGTGGTATATACAATTATGGACGGGCTGCCGAGTGCCGACACAGAGGTAGCCACAGCCGTGAACTACCGCACTGTACTGTGTCTGCTGCTAATATATAGACTGGTTGATAAAGAGATAGTATACTCGTAACTAGTATGTATGTATAAAGAAAGAAAAAAAAACCACGGTTAGGTGGTATATACAATTATGGACGGGCTGCCGAGTGCCGACACAGAGGTAGCCACAGCCGTGAACTACCGCACTGTACTGTGTCTGCTGCTAATATATAGACTGGTTGATAAAGAGATAGTATACTCGTAACTAGTATGTATGTATAAAGAAAGAAAAAAAAACCACGGTTAGGTGGTATATACAATTATGGACGGGCTGCCGAGTGCCGACACAGAGGTAGCCACAGCCGTGAACTACCGCACTGTACTGTGTCTGCTGCTAATATATAGACTGGTTGATAAAGAGATAGTATACTCGTAACTAGTATGTATGTATAAAGAAAGAAAAAAAAACCACGGTTAGGTCACTGGTATATACAATTATGGACGGGCTGCCGAGTGCCGACACAGAGGTAGCCACAGCCGTGAACTACCGCACTGTACACTGGTTGATAAAGAGATAGTAGTATACTCGTAACAATTAGGATGACACTATGACGGTATAAAGAATGAAAAAAAAACCACGGTTAGGTGGTAGGTATATAATAATAAATAATACAATTCTGGTCGGACGGACTGCCTGCCGTGTGCCGACACAGAGGTAGCCACAGCCGTGAACTACCGCACTGTACACTGGTTGATAAAGAGATAGTAGTATACTCGTAACAATTAGGATGACACTATGACGGTATAAAGAATGAAAAAAAAACCACGGTTAGGTGGTAGGTATATAATAATAAATAATACAATTCTGGTCGGACGGACTGCCTGCCGTGTGCCGACACAGAGGTAGCCACAGCCGTGAACTACCGCACTGTACTGTGTCTGCTGCTAATATAGACTGGTTGATATTTAAAGAGATATTAGTAGTATACAACAATACTATACTGGTGGTCAGGCACTGGTCACCACTCCTGCAGCAAAAGTGTGCACTGTTAATTAATATAATTGTACTCCTGGCTCCTGCTAACAACCTGCAGTGCTCCCCAGTCTCCCCCACAATTAATTATAAGCTTTTAATTTATACATTGATGACTGTGCAGCACACTGGGCTGAGCTGAGTGCACACAGACTGAGTCACACTGTGTGACTGACTGTGCTGTGTATCGTTTTTTTTTTTCAGGCAGAGAACGGATATAGCAGAGAGAAGTGAACGGATATATTATATTAAATAAAAGTTAACTAGCAACTGCACTGGTCACTGACTGTGGTAAACTAACTCTGTCTGCGACTCTGCACAATCTCTCTCTATCTAATCTATCTATCTCTATTCTAATGGAGAGGACGCCAGACACGTCCTCTCCCTATCAATCTCAATGCACGAGTGAAAATGGCGGCGACGCGCGGCTCCTTATATAGAATCCGAGTCTCGCGATAGAATCCGAGCCTCGCGAGAATCCGACAGCGTCATGATGACGTTCGGGCGCGCTCGGGTTAACCGAGCAAGGCGGGAAGATCCGAGTCGCTCGGACCCGTGGAAAAAAAAGTGAAGTTCGTGCGGGTTCGGATTCAAAGAAACCGAACCCGCTCATCTCTAATGGCCACACAATAGCACCCCAAATCAAAATACGCCACACAGTAGCACTATCTTATTGTCATTACACCGCATGTAATAATAATAATAATAATAATAATAATACCCACAGTCGCAGTGCCCTTTATACACATAACCACCATATCAGTGCAGCTTACACACATAATGCCAACAGTAGCAGTGCCCCTTCTACACATGCCCACGGTGGCAATCCTTTACATGGCAAATATCAACCTGGTTTTGCCATGTAAAGGATTGCCACTTTAAAAAACAAACAATAAAAAAAAAAAAACAACAACAGGAAAAAACACAAAATCTCTCACTTTCTGATTCTCACACCCTATTACATTCCTCCCTATATATTTAAATGTTTCTATTACTGTATGTTCCCTCTTCCCTTCTCCAAACTATACACATAATCTTTTAGTATTTCCAGGTAAGTTTTGTGATGTAGGCCATGCACAATTTTAGTTGCCCTAATGTATTTACAGCCTTCTGGAGATATGGCTTCTGGAACTGAACACAGGATTCTAAATGTGGCTGTACCAAGGACCTATACAGTGGCATTACAGGTTGAGTATCCCTTATCCAAAATGCTTGGGACCAGAGGAATTTTGGATATCGGATTTTTCTGTATTTTGGAATAATTGCATACCATAACGAGATATTATGGTGATGGGACCTAAATCTAAGCACAGAATGCATTTATGTTTCATATACACCTTATACACACAGCCTGAAGGTCATTTTAGCCAATATTTTTTATAACTTTGTGCATTAAACAAAGTGTGTGTACATTCACAGAATTCATTCATGTGTCATATACACCTTATACACACAGTCTGAAGTTCATTTAATACAATATTTTTAATAACTTTGAGTATTAAACAAAGTTTGTGTACACTGAGCCATCAAAAAACAAAGGTTTCACTATCTCAGTCTCACTCAAAAAAGTCCGTATTTCGGAATATTCCGTATTTCGGAATATTTGCATATGGGATACTCAACCTGTATTACTTTTTTCTGCTACTGGTTCTTTAACCTATGCAAACAAGCATCTGACTTGCCTTTCCTATTGCTTTGTTACATTGCTCACCTGAAATAGTAATACTTAGATAGCTTTCCTCTTGCCATTATAATGCCCTTAATATTATAGTTAGCCTTTGCATTTTTGAGACGTGTATGATTTTGCATTTTTTGGCATTAAATGTTGCCATGTTCTTGACCATTCCTCTAGTCCAGGGGCAGAACTGCCAGAGACAACGGAGTCAGTTGCCGCCGGGCTCCAGCCCTGAAGGGGCTCCAGCCCTAAAGGGGCTTCCTCCATTGCCCCCCGGCTGTTACGTGCCCTTCCTACTAAATAGACAAAGGCGCTACCAGCAGGGTCTCGCAGTTTGTACATTCCATGCCGTAACACCCTTCTTTCCACCTTTTTCAAGACCCAGCCCAGCAGCCTCGCCGCTGCCACCACCGCTAGCTGCAGCACTGCCAGCGGTGGGGTGCCCCTGCTTCTTCTCACACCACAGATAGCTGGGCAGCACTGCAACTGCCTGCCTGATTGCTCCGCCCCCTTCCGGCTCCCAAGCACCTCTGCTGCCCAGTGATCCAGTAGCCTGCTGCTAGGAAGAAGTGGCCGAGCTTCAGCAAGCGAGTCTGGACACTGGCGGAGGAAGCCATGATAACCAGATAATGGGGAGTGGAGAGCCAGTTCCAAGGTAATACTTTATACAGCTGGTTGAGATCCTGGTCGGTGGATATGGATTCCAAGAAAACCCTGGAGGTGCTTCCTTTCAAGGGAGACACTCTCTTTGGAGAAGACCTCAATAAGATTGTAGCTGATCTGGCTACTGCTAAAACAGCTTGCCTACCTCGTATGACTCCTACCACGCAGAAGGCTAAAAGTACTTTCCCTTGGCCCTTTCATCCCTCAGGTAAAGCGTACCCAAGGTCAGGCATACCCAAAGCAAGCTCATGCTTCCAGACCTGCCAAGCCCAGACTGAAGCAAGCCTGGGCTGCCCATCAGCCTGCTTCCAAAACGGACAAGCCTGCCGCATGACGGTGCAGGCCTCCCTCTGGGGGATCCCAGGGTGGGGGGCCCGACTTTTAGGTTTGGCATAGAAAGGTATAATTCTAAGCTAGAGAATTCTGTTTGGAGCTCACCTTGTACTTTGTGAAGAAATAATCAGCATTGTGGCTGAGCAGATACATGTAGTGTGTGGCTGCAAACTGCATGGATCTGCTGCGTTGTAATGCTGATACTTTTTTTTTGCAAAGTACCAATAGCTTCATATAATGTTCACAATTTTTATGCAGGATCAAATAGCTCAATAGGTAGGGTGTTTGATTAGAATTCAACAGGTTATAGGTTTGAATCCTGGGTATGGTAGTTTGAGATGTGTTATTTAATAAAGTATGTTGTTCTGACTGCTGGGATATCATACTAAATAAATCGAGTTGATCAATTTTTTTTTTATTTTTTTTTTAAACTAGGGACAATTTCCAGATACTTTTCTTTATAACTGAGATTGCCCCCTGGAACTTCACATCAGTTGACAACTATGCATGAGTGGGCAGTGCTTGCTCTGGATCTGCCCACCCATTTATGTGCCGTCATAAAAGAAAGCACAACTGACAGTTATCCTGGGCGTACACTACACAATTATCTGTCAGGCTATCTATCCAGTCTGGATGGATGGAATGAAAATCTGGTAATGTATAGTAGCAAATGTCAATTAACCATTTGCTCCCAAACACTAGAAAAGTGGTCAAAAATGGTCATTACACAAATTGGTTAAACCCAAAATTTAACCAATTTGTTTAGGGGACCATGTTTGTCCATTTTCTAGTGTTTGAGAGTAAATCGTTGATGGTCATTTGCTCACATAGATAACCGGATTTCTATTCCAACCAGCCAGTGTTGGAGATATGGTCTGCCAGATTACATAATGCATACCAGAGCCATAACTAGACTTTTTGGTGCCCTGTGACAGAGAATTATATGCCCCCCCCTCCCCTCCCCATTTTTGCAATATGGACAAAAGGCGCATGCCTTGTGGGGAAGGGGCATAACAAGATTGGTCTCAGAGAAAGCACATGAGATATGAAGATATATCTAGTATACTTGACACTCAATGGTTTGTGGTATTGCCGGGGTGCCCTCCTTAAATGCATATACAGTCACACATGGCGTGTTTGTGCAAATGGCATATCAGCAGTCAGCACTAACTGGTGACATGCCATTTGTACAAGTAAGCCATGTGTGACTAATATATAAACATACTTTATTAAATAACACCTCAAACTATCATACCCAGGATTCAAATCTATAACCTGTTGAATTCTAATCAAACACCCTACCCATTGAGCTACTTGATCCTGCATCTATTCTAACCTCCAAAAACAGATTCAGTTGCATTTTCCAGCGTGTTTTGTTTGCGCCTTTGCAAATGTCTTACATCGACAAACTTATTTAGTACTATTTTGCAAATAGGGTTACATTGTCGCAACATTGTGTTCCCTAATTGCTTGATTTTTTAAATGCAACAATTGATAAAGACACCTGATAATTGCTCTGTGGAGTGTTATTTTGTGTCTACTTCTTATCTACATTTAATTCCCTACCTCTAATCAAGGCATTTTTAAATGCTGGGGGCTGCCAGGACGTGAGGCCTACCTAGACTTTAGATCGGAATTTGAATGTACTTGTGAACTAACTTAATTTCCTACTTCTAAATTCATTCCTAAATTCACTACTTACATTAATCCTGTAGTTGGGCATTTTGAGCCTTCAATTGTGGGTATTGTTTTGTGTCCAGACCAGCAGCTGGTGGTGTGCATTTGCTGGAAAGGCATCGAAGACCTCCGATATGCTGCATCTCCTGATGTGTGTCTCCCTCAAGTGGCTGTCAGCAAATGCATGCTAGACACCCCATTCCAAGCTGATTGTGACATCACGGAACATGCATCATAGAACAGGCATGCTAGAATATGGGTCTTCAACCTGCGACCCTCCAGCTGCTGTGGAACTACATATACCAGCATGCCCTGCCTCAGTTTTAGCATACCTTAATAGCAAAACTGTGGCAGGGCATGCTGGGATGTGTAGTTTCACAGCAGCTGGAGGGCCACAGGATGAAGACCCATGTGCTAGAGCCAAGCCGCAGGTACATTGAATGCTAGCAAGCTGAATGTTTAAATCCTTTTTGTTCCGCAGCATTCCAATGCGGAAGATTCCATGGAACCAGAGATTATTCCATTGAGAAGGACATGCTGCCTGGATGACTGCACTGTGCAAATTAAATCACGGAGCCAGTTGGCTTGTGGGTGGCTCTGGTGACTGGGTGGTTGGGTGGGCGGTGTGTCAGAGGTGGAGCACATGCAAATGAATGTGTATCATCCTGCTAGTGAGAGTGAAAACTCATGCAGGAGTGTGCCTGCTTGTCAGTGGGTTATGCACCTTGCCAGGCGTCAAATCTACATGGAGCAGCTGGAGGGGACAAGAGCAGGTTTGCAAAATATAGATAGAAGAGCATATATGCTGGCTCATTCTCCATGATTGTGTCAGCTTATGTTTTGGTGCACTGCACTTTCCTCCGCTAAGTTTTAGCCATTTTGGTTAAACGCAAGTGTAGTTGCTTCTCGCCCTTTTGGCTGTGATCTTGTATCGTGGTTGAAGAGTCTGCTGGAGGGATTGTTTTCTTCATTGACGAGAGACTGAAGATATTACAGGATGGAAGGCTTGGGAACACTATCTGTTTTTCAGTTGTGGAAGAGTTGAAAGACAGCTTTTACTTGCCAATATCTCTCTTTTGCAAAGAGCTACGCATTGGAAAATTCAGGGCTATACCGTGTAGATGAAGCACTAACAGGGGGCTTTAAAATTTTCATTCTAGTTTCCTTCGTTTGGGAGAAAAATGCAAAGGTACAAGACAGCTTTTCCTTGCCAATATCTCTCTTTTGCAAAGAGCTGCACATTGGAAAATTCAGGGCTATGCCATGTAGATGATGGCCTAACAGGAGGCTTTAAAATTTTCTTTCTAGTGTCCTTCGTTTGGGAGAAAAATGCAAAGGTACAAGACAGCTTTTCCTTGCCAATATCTCTCTTTTGCAAAGAGCTGCACATTGGAAAATTCAGGGCTATGCCATGTAGATGATGGCCTAACAGGAGGCTTTAAAATTTTCTTTCTAGTGTCCTTCGTTTGGGAGAAAAATGCAAAGGTACAAGACAGCTTTTCCTTGCCAATATCTCTCTTTTGCAAAGAGCTACGCATTGGAAAATTCAGGGCTATGCCGTGTAGATGATGGCCTAACAGGAGGCTTTAAAATTTTCTTTCTAGTGTCCTTCGTTTGGGAGAAAAATGCAAAGGTACAAGACAGCTTTTCCTTGCCAATATCTCTCTTTTGCAAAGAGCTACGCATTGGAAAATTCAGGGCTATACCGTGTAGATGAAGCACTAACAGGAGGCTTTAAAATTTTCATTCTAGTGTCCTTCGTTTGGGAGAAAAATGCAAAGGTAGCTTGTGCCATCGCCACTCTGCTCCTTGTGCCGCCTTGACGGTTTACATGAGCCACTGCGGTGACGTTGTCTGACTGGATCAGAACCGGTTGGTCGCAAAGTAAGGTCTCCGCTTGACGTAGGGCATTGTATATGGCCCCTAGTTTCAGGATGTTGATGTGAAGACAAGTCTCTTGACTTGACCAAAGCCCTTGGAAATTTCTTCCCTGTGTGACTGCTCCCCAACCTTGGAGGCTTGCATCTGTGGTCACCAGGATCCAGTACTGAATGCCGAATCTGCGTCACTCGAGGAGGTGAGCACTCTGCAGCCACCACAGGAGTGATACCCTGACCCTGGGGGACAGGGTGATCAACCAATGCATCTGTAAATGTGACCCAGACCACTTGTCCAGTAGGTCCCATTGGAAAGTATTCGCATGGAACCTGCCGAATGGAATGGCTTTGTATGATGCCACCATCTTTCCCAGGACTCGAGTGCAGTGATGCACTGACACAAGTTTTGGTTTCAATAGGTTCCTGACCAGAGTCATGAGTTCCTGGGCCTTTTCTATCGGGAGATAAACCCTCTTCTGGTCTGTGTCCAGAATCATGCCCAAGAAAGACAGACGAGTCGTAGGAACCAACTGCGACTTTGGGATATTGAAAATCCAGCCGTGTTGCTGTAACACTTTCAGTGAAAGTGATACGCTGTTCAGCAACTGCTCTCTTGATCTCGCTTTTATGAGATCGCTCAAGTACGGGATAATTGTGACACCTTGCTTGCGCAGGAAAACCATCATTTCCACCATTACCTTGGTGAAAATTCTCTGGGCCGTGGAGAGACCAAACAGCAACGTCTGAAATTGGCAATGACAGTCCTGTACCGCAAATCTGAGGTACGACTGATGAGATGGATAAATTTGGACATGAAGGTATGCATCCTGTACACAAATGCGGACAACAGGTGTCAAGCCGTGTGTTGCCTTTGTCAAGCTGTAATAAGTAGGGGTAAGGACGTTAACCACCTCAGAACATCCTCCCTTATACGTCACCTGCAGCGCATTAATCATAAGTCAGTGACAAGTTCAAAAACTTTGGATGACAGCGGAAGCAGTCCACTGACCACTAAATCCCTTCCTCTTGTAACCAATCTCCTGCAAACCACACCACCAACTCCCTCAGTGTCAATTTCCTCCTTAGACAGGAGAGCCAATAGTCCTGCAGGCCATGTCACTGGCAAGTCTGACGAGTCCTCTCCTGCCTGGGATTCCTCCGATGCATCCTTGAGTGTAACGCCTACTGCTGCTGGCGCTGCTGTTGTTGCTGCTGGGAGTCGATCGTCATCCCAGAGGGGAAGTCGGAAGACCACTTGTACTACTTCCAGTAGGCAATTGACTGTCCAACAGTCCTTTGCGAGGAAGATGAAATATCACAGCAGTCATCCTGCTGCAAAGCGGATAACTCAGGTCTTGTCAGCCTGGGTGGTGAGAAACGTGGTTCCGGTATCCATCGTTAATTCAGAGGCAACTAGAGACTTGATTGAGGTACTGTGTCCCCGGTACCAAATGCCATCTAGGTTCCATTTCTCTAGGCAGGCGATACCGAAAATGTACACAGACCTCAGAAAAAGAGTCACCAGTGTCCTAAAAAATGCAGTTGTACCCAATGTCCACTAGTCCACATGTCCGTGGTTAAGTGGAGCAGGGCAGACTCAGGACTATATGACTGTGACAGCCCACTGGGTAGATGTATTGCCTCCCGCAGCAAGAACAGCAGCGGCGGCACCAGTAGCAGCATCTCGCAAATGCCAACTCGTTCCTAGGCAGGCTACGCTTTGTATCACCGCTTTCCATAAGAGGCACACAGCTGACAACCTCTTACGGAAACTGAGGAACATCATCGCAGAATGGCTTACCCCAATTTGACTCTCCTGGGGATTTGTGACATCGGACAACGCCACCAATATTGTGCGTGCATTACATCTGGGCAAATTCCAGCACGTCCCATGTTTTGCACATACATTGAATTTGGTGGTGCAGAATTATTTAAAAAACGACAGGGGCGTGCAAGAGATGCTGTCAGTGGCCCGAAGAATTGCGGGCCACTTTCTGCATTCAGCCACCGCGTGCCGAAGACTGGAGCACCACCAAACATTCCTGAACCTGCCCTGCCATCCTCTGAAGCAAGAGGTGGTAACGAGGTGGAATTCAACCCTCTATATGCTTCAGAGGATGGAGGAGCAGCAAAAGGCCATTCAAGCCTATACATCTACCCACGATATAGGCAAAGGAGGGGGAATGCACCTGACTCAAGCGCAGTGGAGAATGATTTCAACGTTGTGCAAGGTTCTGCAATCCTTTGAACTTGCCACACGTGAAGTCAGTTCAGACACTGCCAGCCTGAGTCAGGTCATTCCCCTCATCAGGCTTTTGCAGAAGAAGCTGGAGACATTGAAGGAGGAGCTAAAACAGAGCGATTCCGCTAGGCATGTGGGACTTGTGGATGGAGCCCTTAATTCGCTTAACCAGGATTCAATCTGTTGAAATCAGAGCAATAAATTTTGGCCGCCGTGCTCGATCCTAGATTTAAAACCTACATTGTATCTCTCTTTCCTGCAGACACAAGTCTGCAGAGGTTCAAAGACCTGCTGGTGAGAAAATTGTCAAGTCAAGCGGAACGTGACCCGTCAACAGCTCCTCCTTCACATTCTCCCGCAACTGGGGGTGCGAGGAAAAGGCTAAGAATTCCGAGCCCACCCGCTGGCGGTGATGCAGGGCAGTCTGGAGTGAGTGCTGACATCTGGTCCGGACTGAAGGACCTGGCAACGATTACTGACATGTCGTCTACTGTCACTGCATATGATTCTGTCACCTTTGAAAGAATGGTGGAGGATTATATGAGTGACCGCATCCAGGTAGGCACGTCAGACAGTCCGTATGTATACTGGCAGGAAAAAGAGGCAATTTGGAGGCCCTTGCACAAACTGGCTTTATTCTACCTAAGTTGCCCTCCCTCCAGTGTGTACTCCAAAAGAGTGTTTAGTGCAGCCGCTCACCTTGTCAGCAATCGGCGTACGAGGTTACTTCCAGAAAATGTGGAGAAGATGATGATCATCAAAATGAATTATAATCAATTCCTCCGTGGAGACATTCACCAGCAATTGCCTCCAGAAAGTACACAGGGATCTGAGATGGTGGATTCCAGTGGGGACGAATTAATAATCTGTGAGGAGGGCGATGTACACAGTGAAAGGGGTGAGGAATCGGAGGATGATGAGGTGAACATCTTGCCTCTGTAGAGCCAGTTTGTGCAAGGAGAGATTGATTGCTTCTTTTTTGGTGGGGGTCCAAACCAACCAGTCATTTCAGTCAGCCGTGTGGCAGACCCTGTTGCTGAAATGATGGGTTCGTCAATGTTTTTCTTTTCAATCTAAGCCCCTGCAGTTTTTTGTAAGAATCTGCTTCGCTATGATGATCAACAAGTCACAAGGGCAAACACTCAGGGCTGGAGGCGTAGATCTTAGGACCAGCTGCTACAAGCATGGCAAAGGTGTCACTATCATTGGTGACACCCAGAAAGGCAGCGAGGGAGATTGTAATGCAGTGCGCGCAGATAAGCAGCGCAATGGTAAAATGGAGGAATGGTCTCATAGGTAGGGGTGTGGCCTGTTGGCCTGAATCTCCATTTTGTTGCTCCGGGTATCCCGGGGGTTGAGTGCTGCACCCGGGGACTAGTGTGTGAGTGGTGCTGGCTCCTGCACAGTGACAGAAACTGGGTGTTGCACGTAATGTCACAGTGAAACACCCATATTCTGTCACTGAAGAGGAGCCGGCACTTTGGTGTCACCCCCCTTGGCGGGTGACACTCGGGTGTGGGCCGCAACCCCGTTGTGATGCCACTGACCCATGGGAAGCTTTACGTGGCTTACCCATGTGTTAGTAGCCCCAAGCATCTTTTGTGTTAGTCCCTGAAGAAAAACTTCAAATATTTACAAATAAATTTTGTAATCAATGGGCCTAATTCAGTAAGGATTGCAAATTCTGCTAAGTAACAGAATTTGCAATCCTTTGGTTCGCATGCTGGGGCCACCCAGCATGCCGCCTCCCTTCTTGACCACGCTGAAATTGCAGTCGCAGTGCAGTTCAGCGTGATCATAAAAAATGGGTTAGCCTCCTGTTGGTGCAGACTGTATGTGTGCGCAGGAAGCCGCCACCATTTTTGTGATCGCAGCTGCTGCATGTGATGTCATGCAACCGCTCTGACCACGCCTCCTGTTTCTCCGTTGCCGACCCCATTTTGAAGCCCTGCCCACGCACCGCTCCATCTCCGACTTGGAAATGGAGTGTTGCTGACCCCCCCCCCCAGCACCGATTGACAGTCAGAGGTGATCGCATTAACTGCGGGGTGCCGCAGAAAATGCAGGCGCATGCGTATGCTCTTAGCAATTTTTGCAGTTGGACTGCTTATTGCGATTGCAATCCAACCTGAATCAGGCTCTATTACCTATCACAATGCACTGCGGGTAGTACAAAATGGGGTTAATATAAGAGAAAACCCCCCAGAGCTGTGCTCCTTAACTGTCCCTGGTGGCTAGTGGAGCGGCTGCCCAGTAATCAGTGTCCACGCCAGTGCGCACATGGCCCGCCCCCTACAGCCACGCTGGATCACGGTATAGTGTGGGCACAGAAGTCCCTTACCTCCCTTTCATCAGCGGCCTCGTGATCCCGGAGGGCGGTGTGTGTGTGACTGACCTTAGGAAGAAACCGGAGCCTCCGCTGCAGTGACCCAGCAACCAGGGCGCGGGAGTATACTGCGCCGCTGGGAGTGATGGAGCTGCAGTAAAGATGTCTATTAGACCTAGCCTGCTGCAGCCCTTGTAGATTCTTATAAAAAAAAGTTCTTCTTTTCTTGTCAAAATTAATAGCTAAGAATAGGCTGCCTGAGGCAGCCCCCTCTTAAGTGGCCTGCTACTGAAGGCACCAACTACAAACTGAGCTCCCTGTTCATGGAAGCGAGGTTATAGAGGAGGGGGCGCTGAGCATCTTGGGAACAGTCAAAAGCTTTGAGCCTGTTGGTGCCTCAGATCAAGATCCTACTCTACACCCCAATGTGAATCCTTGTGGAGTCCAGTGTACCCCACAGAAGAAATGAATGTGTCACACCCATTGGCAGCAACATTAGAATAGCTGCTGATGGGCACAATTGAGAAAGGAAGGGGGGAAAACATTTGAATCCAGCACATATATGTAATTTGAATATGTAATTTGTACCTTCCTACTTTAAAATGTAATGGATGAACCTCACCCTGTGAGAACTATCTTCATGATCAAGAGATCTCATACGCAAGAAAAGCATGTGCTGGGATAGGGCTGTGGAGGGCGGCTGCTCGGGCACACACCCGTCAAGTTAAGGAGATTCAACTGAGGAAGCACAAGGGAACTGCAGGGAGACCACATATTTTCAGATGAACATGAGAGGGCGGAAGGCTGCCTAATACTGAAGCACCCTCAAACATCAAACCATATGCAACAACTAGTACAAGCATTCCTGGGGAAAGGTCTGCAGCAGACGGATTTGCATACAGTGATGTCATCCAAGCAATGGGCATAGTTGGCTGCAACCCTCGTCTGCATATGAAAAGAGAAAATGGTCACGCAGGGCATGGCGGCCTTTGTGGGGTTGCGCTTGGATGACCCCTAGATCGCTTTATACACCCCCATCAGTGTGGGGCTCATGTTGGCCATGCCCAAGCCCCTGAAGCATTCAAGCTGATTTCTTGCAGCAGCTGGACCCAGTAACAGCTCCAGAGTTGCTCTACAAGACAAGTAAAAGGGTGTGAGCCCTGCAGCACCACCTGTAGTTTGCATACACACATATATAGGACAGCATCTCTTATATGCCCCAGGGGCAATAAAATAGTAGCCTTATCTAGGGTATCCGTCCATGCCGCTACAGCACTACACACCAAGGCCGACGCAATTGCCGGTCTGAGTAAGGTACCTGAATGTGTATAAATGGACTTCAGGGTAATCTCCTGTTTGCGGTCAGCAGACTCTTTGAGGGTAGCCGTATCCTGGGACGGGAGGGCTACCTTCTTGGATAAGCGTGTTAATGCTTTGTCCACCCAAGGGGAGGATTCCCATCGTAACCTATCCGTTGATGGGAAAGGGGAATCCTTTTGGAAATCTGCAGGAGATTCCCAAGCTTTTTCACATAACTCGTTCAGCTCGTGTGAGGGGGGAAAGGTTACCTCAGGCTTCTTTCCCTTGTACATATGTACCCTCTTGTCAGGGACAGGGGGCTCCTCTGTGATGTGCAAAACATCTTTTATTGCCATAATCATATATCAAATGTATTTTGCCAATTTTGGCTGTAACTTTGCATCATCGTAATCGACACTGGAGTCAGAATCCGTGTCGGTATCTGTGTCAACAATCTGGATAGTGGGCGCTTATGAGACCCTGACAGTCCCTGCGACATAGGATTAGGCATTGGTTGAGACCCTGACTGTCCCAAAGCTTCTGCCTTGTCTAATCTTTTGTGCAATGAGTTTACACTAGCATTTAAAACATTCCACATATCCATCCAATCAGGTGTCGGCGGAGACACCACGTTCATTTGCTCCCGCTCCTCTCTAATATAGCCTTCTTCCTCAGACATGTCGACACACGCGTACCGACACACCACACACACAGGGAATACTTTTACTGAAGACATTTCCCCCACAAGGCCCTTTGGAGAGACAGAGAGAGAGTATGCCAGCACATACCCCAGCGCTATATAACCCAGGAATAGCACAGTAACTTAATGTTTGAACAATCGGTGAGGGGGAACATCTTGAAACCCCAGTTTGTACCCTTGGGACACTATTTGTAAAACACACGAGTCCATGTCCGAATGAATCCAGAACTGACTGAAGAGTTTTAGACGTGCCCCCACTGGTGCGGGCTCCTGCAAGAGAGCCCCAGCGTCATGCAGTGGATTTGGCAGAAGCAGAGGATGATCTCTGCTCCTGCGATCTTGAAGAGGATGCAGACCTCTTCTCTCTTCTCCTTCCTCTACCTGCAAAGAAAGGGGAATCTTAACTTCTTGCATATCTATTGGGCCGAAATGACTGCATCAGATAATGATGCGTCTTCATCCGTTGGGAGGGAACATAGGGCAAGAAGGTTGACTTACCTGCGGGAGCTGCCGAGATCAAATTAACTAGGCAGTCACCAAACAAGGCTTCACCTTCATAGGGAAGAGACTCCCTTTCTTCTTGGAGTCAGCATCAGCATTCTCTTGGTGAATCCACAATGCCCTCCTATCCGACACTGCCATGAAATTGGCCCGTGAACTCAAGAGTCCTATATCCCTTGCAGACTCACGTAAGTATGCTGCAGTGTCCTTGATATGATACAACGTAAGGAGTATCCCATCTCTCCAGGGTATCTATATCGGATGACAAGGTATTCGACCAATTCTTGAATACTACTACTCACCCATGCACATGTAATGGCAGGTCTAAGTAATGTACCCGTGGTTACATAACTAGAAATAATGTAGCTTCCTGCATACAATTCGCTGGATTTGTGACAGGGCCCCGTGCAGAACAGGGGGCGACTCCCACTTTATTCTGTCCGCGGCGGGAAATGAATAAACAACCAGAATCCTTTTGGGGATTTGAAACCATCTTGTCGAGCTGGCCCAGACTTTCTCAAACAGAGATGGAGGAACGTTACATCAGCTTTCATTATATATCTATATATACATACATATAGACCCCTTTGTCAGGAACAGCAGGGTCTTCAGTGATTTTAATATGTCCTTAATATCCACAATCATGTACTGAATGCTCCTTGCCAATATTGGATCTAATCAGGAAACATTATGGTCGACATAAGTATCAGTATCCGTGTCAGTATCAGTGTGTAGTAACTGGGCAAAATAACATTTTTGCGACCCAGCGGGGCCTGAGGGAAAAGAAACATAGCCATGAATATCACATCTATTCTCTACGTCTGTGTCTGGGACACAGATTTATCCAACCTTACTCTGATATTACTGAAACATTTACCCAGTCAGTTATTGGTGGTGCCAACAGGGCCACCATCATATGTCTGCATTCCTAATATAGTTTCCTCTTGGGAAAAACATTCAGCCACCGACATGTTGACACACATATACCAAGTACCCACAGACACACCGGCTTATGGGGGACAGACCGTCAGTAAATCTGTCAGAGGGACACAGAGGATTTTTCAGCTCACAATCCAGCGCCAAAAGTACACAGTCTGGGAAATAATAAACTCTATAGTGATAGACTTGTAATGCTCTAAAGATGTTCTGGTGAGGTGAGGAAGAAGCCCCGCCGCTGTAATGGCGCGTATCTGTCCCGCTCAGAAATAATTAATTACGCTAGTGGGGTAAGGACAGTGCCCAGGCACTAATGTCCACTTTTTCCAGCCTTTTGTGAGGAATTTATGCTGCCCAGGGTGCCCCCCCCCCCCCCCCGTGCCCTGCACCCTGCAGTGCCTGTGTTTGTGTGTAAGCATGGCGCGCAGCGTTCCGCTCGCTGCTCGGTACCTCAGAATGCCGTCACTGAAGAAGAAGTCTTCTGTTCTTCTGCTACTCACCTGTCTTCTGGCTCTGTAAGGGGGTGACGGCAGGCTGCGGGAGTGTGCATCTAGGCGTACCCAGCGATCAGCACCCTCAGGAGCTAATGGTGTCCTGTCAGCCTGAAGCAGAGCCATTGAACTCACTAGAAGTTGGTCATACTTCTCTCCCCTAAGTCCCACGAAGCAGGGAGACTGTTGCCAGCAGCCTCCCTGAAAATAAAAAAAACTAACAAGTCTTTTCAGAGAAACTCAGTAGAGCTCCCCTGTAGTGCATCCAGTATCACTGCGCACAATACTAAAACTGGAGTCTGGAGGAGGGGCATAGAGGGAGGAGACAGTTCACACCCTTTGAAAGTCTTAAAGTGCCCATGTCTCCTGCGGATCCCGTCTATACCCCATGGTTCTTAATGTGACCCCAGCATCCTCTAGGACGTATGAGAAAACAAATAACGCACACACGAGGAGGAGAGAACTAAGGAAGCTATAAGGAGAAGAGGGGAGGGAGGGGGGGTTGAAAGGTAAGGTAGTAAAGGCATATTGGATAAACTACAACCTTATACATATTCATTAATGTACCAGTAGTTAGAAGTAGAAGAGCTCTAACAGAAACCACAAAGCTTTTCTAAAGCCACACCACACTGGATATGCCCAATCTCATTTGATTTTTGAAGCAAAGCAGTATTGGACTTTGTTAATACATGGATGGGAGACTGCTTGGTAGTATCAGATTCTTTAGGTGTTTTTAAACTAGCAACACCATTTTCTTGGTACATTTAATTTTTACATGTATTCTTTTATGTACCAGAAGTTAGAAGTAGAAGAGCTGTAACAGAAACCACCAGCTCATCTACAGCCACAGCACACTGGATTTGCCCAATCTCTCCTGATCATGGAAGCTGAGCAGTGTTGGTCCTGGTTTTAGTACTTGGATGGGAGACCACAAGGAAATACCAGGAGCTGTGTGTATTTTTACAATACTAACACCGTTCTCTTGATGCATTCCATTTTGAAACATTGGGGCAGATCTATTAAGCCTGGTGAACTGATAAAGTGCAAGGTGATAAAGTACCAGCCAGTCAGCTCCTAACTGTCATTTTTCAAACCCAGCCTGTGACATGGCAATTAGGAGCTGATTGGCTGGTACTTTATCACCATGCAAATTATCATTTCACCAGGTTTAATAAATCGGCTGCTTACTCATTTATGTACGAGTAGTTAGAAGTAGAAGAACTCTAACAGAAACCACTAAGCTCATCTACAGCCACACCACACTGTATATGCCCAATATCACCTGATTTTGGGCCTGGTTTGTTCTTGGATGTGAGACCACCTGGGAATACCAGGTGCTGTAGGTAGTTTTATACTACCAACACCGTTCTCTTGATGCATTATATTTTGAAACTTATTCATTGATGTACCAGTAGTTAGAAGTAGAAGTTAGAAACAGCAAAAATCATCTACAGCCGCATCACACTGGATATGTCCAATCTCATCTGATGTTGGAAGCTAAGCAGTGTTGTGCCTGGTTAGTTTTTGGATCTCAGGTCCTGCCTTCTGGTTTGGCCACGGCACCTCGGAAATTCACCAAGGTCATGGCCGTGATGACGACCCTTCACCATCGGTGGACCAGGGAGGAATCTCTCCTCCCGATAAACATTCTGGAATTGCGGGCAGTGTTCAATTCATTGACACTGGCCCTGCCTCTAGTACAGAACAGGCCTGTTCAAGTACAATCGGACAACGACACCACGGTAGTGTACACAAATCATCAAGGCGGCACTCGAAATTGCATGGCAAAGCTGGAAGTATCAAAAATCCTCAGTTGGGTAGAACGTCATCTGCCAGCAATATCGGCAGTGTTCATTCCCGGAGTCCTCAACTGGGAAGCGGATTTCCTCAGTCGTCAGTACGTTAACGCTGGAGAGTGGAGAGGCCGCAGCAGAAATGTCTGCACTGGTGTCAGTAGGTGACTGAGGCAGGGATGACTGGGAGATAGTGGGTGACTGAAGCATGTATGACTGGGAGATAGTGGGTGACTGAGGCCGGGGTGACTGGGAGATAGTCAGTGACTAAGGCAGGGGTGATAGGGATATAGTGGATGACTGTGGCAGGGGTGACAGGGACAGTAGGAGACTGAGGCAGGGGTGACAGGGATAGTGGGTGACTGAGGCAGGGGTGATAGGGTGACAGTGGGTGACTGAGGCAGAGGTGACAGGGATAGTGGGTGACTGAGGTAGGGGTGATATGGAGATAGTGGTTGACTGAGGCAGGGGTGACAGAGATAGTGGGTGACTAAAGCAGGGGTGACTGGTATAGTGGGTGACTGAGGCAGGGGTCGCAGGTATAGTGGTTAACTGAGGCAGCGGTGACTGGGAGATAGTGGGTAACTGGGGCAGGGGTGACAGGGAAAGTGTGTGACTCAGGCAGGGGTGATAGGGAGATAGTGGGCAGCAGATCACTGCCTCGCTGACAGCAGCACATCCCTGCTTCACTGACAGCAGCACATCCCTGCCTCATTGACAGCAGCACATACCTGCCTCACTTATAGCAGCACATCCCTGCCTCACTGGCAGCAGCAGATCCCTGCCTCACTGGCAGCAGCAGATCACTGCTTCACTGGCAGCAGCAGATCACTGCTTCACTGACAGCAGCACATCCCTGCCTCACTGGCAGCAGCAGATCCCTGCCTTACTGACAGCTGTATTCAGACCTGATCTCTGCTGTGCATATTCACACAACAGGAGATCAGGTCTGAAGTGTGTGTGTGTGTGCTGGTGCCGCAGTGCACCGGCACATGCCAGAGATGCGATCAGCATCTCTGCCCAGTGAGCGCCTCTGCCAACACATACTTATCTTGCATATGAGATCTCTTGATCATGAAGATAGTTCTCACAGGGTGAGGTTCATCCATTACATTTTAAAGTAGGAAGGTACAAATTACATATTCAAATTACATATATGTGCTGGATTCAAATGTTTTCCCCCCTTCCTTTCTCAATTGTGCCCATCAGCAGCTATTCTAATGTTGCTGCCAATGGGTGTGACACATTCATTTCTTCTGTGGGGTACACTGGACTCCACAAGGATTCACATTGTGGTGTAGAGTAGGATCTTGATCTGAGGCACCAACAGGCTCAAAGCTTTTGACTGTTCCCAAGATGCTCAGCGCCCCCTGCTCTATAACCTCGCTTCCATGAACAGGGAGCTCAGTTTGTAGTTGGTGCCTTCAGTAGCAGGACACTTAACAGGGGGCTGCCTCAGGCAGCCTATACTTAGCTATTAATTTTGACAAGAAAAGAAGAACTTTTTTTATAAGAATGTACAAGGGCTGCAGCAGGCTAGGTCTAATAGACATCTTTACTGCAGCTCCATCACTCCCAGCGGCGCAGTATACTCCCGTGCCCTGGTTGCTGGGTCACTGCAGCGGAGGCTCCGGTTTCTTCCTAAGGTCAGTCACACACACACCGCCCTCCGGGATCACGAGGCCGCTGATGAAAGGGAGGTAAGGGGCTTCTGTGCCCACACTATACCGTGATCCAGCATGGCTGTAGGGGGCGGGCCGTGTGCGCACTGGCGTGGACACTGATTACTGGGCAGCCGCTCCACTAGCCACCAGGGACAGTTAAGGAGCACAGCTCTGGGGGTTTTTCTCCTATATTAACCCCATTTTGTACTACCTGCAGTGCATTGTGATAGGTAATAGAGCCTGATTCAGGTTGGATTGCAATCACAATAAGCAATCCAACTGCAAAAATTGCTAAGAGCATACGCATGCGCCTGCATTTTCTGTGACTGTCAATCGGTGCGGGGGGGGGGGGGGGGGGGGGTCAGCAACACTCCATTTCAAAGTCGGAGATGGAGCGGTGCGGGGGCAGGGCTTCAACGGAGAAACAGGAGGCGTGGTCTGAGCGGCTGCATGACATCACATGCAGCCGTTGCGATCACAAAAATGGTGGCGGCTTCCTGCGCACACGTACAGTCTGCACCAACAGGAGGCTAACCCATTTTTTATGATCACGCTGAACTGCACTGAGACTGCAATTTCAGCGTGGTCAAGAAGGGAGGCGGCATGCTGGGTGGCCATGCCCTGTGATGGGTGGCCCCAGCATGCGAACCAAAGGATTGCAAATTCTGTTACTTAGCAGAATTTGCAATCCTTACTGAATTAGGCCATTGATTACAAAATTGTAAACAATATTTGAAGTTTTTCTTCAGGGACTAACACAAAAGATGCTTGGGGCTACTAACACATGGGTAAGCCACGTAAAGCTTCCCATCGGTCAGTGGCATCACAACGGGGTTGCGGCACACACCCGAGTGTCACCCGCCAAGTGGGGTGACACCAAAGTGCCGGCTCTTCTTCAGTGACAGAATATGGGTGTTTTACTGTGACATTACGTGCAACACCCAGTTTCTGTCACTGTGCAGGAGCCAGCACCACCCACACACTAGTCCCCGGGTACAGCCCCCAACCCCCGGGATACCCGCAGCAACAAAATGGTGATTCAGGTCACGCCCCTACCTATGAGACCATGCCTCCTTTTTACCATTGCGCTGCTTATCTGCGCGCACTGCATTACAATCTCCCTCGCCGCCTCTCTGGGTGTCACCAGTGATAGTGACACCTCTGCCATGCTTGTAGCAGCTGGTCCTAAGATCTACGCCTCCAGCCCTGAGTGTTTTCCCTTGTGACTTGTTGATCATCATTGCGAAGCAGATGCTTACAGAAAACTGCAGGGGTTTAGATTGAAAAGAAAAACATTGACGAACCCATCATTTCAGCGACAGGGTCTGCCACACGACTGACTGAAATGACTGGTTGGTTTGGGCCCCCACCAAAAAAGAATCAATCAATCTCTCCTTGCACAAACTGGCTCTACAGAGGCAAGATGTCCACCTCATCATCCTCCGATTCCTCACCCCTTTCACTGTGTACATCCCCCTCCTCACAGATTATTAATTCGTCCCCACTGGAATCCACCATCTCAGATCCCTGTGTACTTTCTGGAGGCAATTGCTGGTGAATGTCTCCACGGAGGAATTGATTATAATTAATTTTGATGATCATCATCTTCTCCACATTTTCTGGAAGTAACCTTGTACGCCGATTGCTGACAAGGTGAGCGGCCGCACTAAACACTCTTTCGGAGTACACACTGGAGGGAGGGCAACTTAGGTAGAATAAAGCCAGTTTGTGCAAGGGCCTCCAAATTGCCTCTTTTTCTCCACCATTCTTTCAAAGGTGACAGAATCATATGCAGTGACAGTAGACGACATGTCAGTAATCGTTGCCAGGTCCTTCAGTCTGGACCAGATGTCAGCACTCACTCCAGACTGTCCTGCATCACCGCCAACGGGTGGGCTCGGAATTCTTAGCCTTTTCCTCGCACCCCCAGTTGCGGGAGAATGTGAAGGAGGAGCTGTTGACGGGTCACGTTCCGCTTGACTTGACAATTTTCTCACCAGCAGGTCTTTGAACCTCTGCAGACTTGTGTCTGCCGGAAAGAGAGATACAATGTAGGTTTTAAATCTAGGATCGAGCACGGCGGCCAAAATGTAGTGCTCTGATTTCAACAGATTGAATCCTGGTTAAGCAAATTAAGGGCTCCATCCACAAGTCCCACATGCCTAGTTGAATCGCTCTGTTTTAGCTCCTCCTTCAATGTCTCCAGCTTCTTCTGCAAAAGCCTGATGAGGGGAATGACCTGACTCAGGCTGGCAGTGTCTGAACTGACTTCACGTGTGGAAAGTTCAAAGGGTTGCAGAACCTTGCACAACGTTGAAATCATTCTCCACTGCGCTTGAGTCAGGTGCATTCCCCCTCCTTTGCCTATATCGTGGGCAGATGTATAGGCTTGAATGGCCTTTTGCTGCTCCTCCATCCTCTGAAGCATATAGAGGGTTGAATTCCACCTCGTTACCACCTCTTGCTTCAGATGATGGCAGGGCAGGTTCAGGAATGTTTGGTGGTGCTCCAGTCTTCGGCATGCGGTGGCTGAAGGCATAAAGTGGTTATCCCAGCAGGATTTTTGTTAGCAGTTGGGCAAAACCATGTGCACTGCATTTACGAACAGATGATTTTTTTATATAAATTTTAAAATGTTAGTAAATGTGTGTGTTTTTTTTCAACCTGGAAGCCCAACATCGATTAAGATCGATCTTAAATAGACCCCTGGGTTTTAAGGATAACCATGGTTGAGTCCAATGGTTAATTCACATTGACCGAAGTTCTAATTAAGTCACCTGTGCTCAAGCATGATATCCTTAAAATCTGGATTGCAATGACAGCATTTTGGAACTATGCCTAAGGGTTTAATTTTTACATTTATCCACTGACAATAAATCTACCTACAATATCCCTGTAACTGTTATGATTACAGTATTTCACTAAATAATTTAATTTGCTGAACATTA
The DNA here is from genome assembly GCF_028390025.1 of Pseudophryne corroboree. Classification (NCBI taxonomy): domain Eukaryota; kingdom Metazoa; phylum Chordata; class Amphibia; order Anura; family Myobatrachidae; genus Pseudophryne; species Pseudophryne corroboree. Next base: position 28,384 of record NW_026970571.1, read on the forward strand.
AGCTGCTGTAATTCCCAGATGCAGCAAATTTGTTAGCTAGTGGGCAAAACCATGTGCACTGCAGGGATGGGGGGGGGGGGGGGGCAGATACAACATTTGCAGAGAGATTTAGGTGGGTTATATTGTTTGTGTGCAGGGTAAATACTGGCTGTTTTGTTTTTACACTGCAATTTAGATTTCAGTTTGAACACACCGCACCAAAATCTAACTCTCTCTGCACATATTATACCCCCCCCCCCCCCTGCAGTGTACATGGTTTTAGCTAATAAATTTGCTGCTGTGATCAGATCTGAGTTAAGCCCTATGTATTTGGCACTGGCAAAGGGTTAGAGGCCTTGCTGTAGAGCTCACACCTTTCTTATCATGCATTGTAATATTTCCTATGTCCTGATGTTGTGCTCTCTGCTCCATCCAAGTAAACAGCAATGTAGCATGGCTATCAAAGAGCGTGAAGATTGCAGATTTCCTGGGATTAATGCTAAGGAATGCTATTCCAGAGGCTGCTGCTTTAATTCAAGTGTCACTGGGGTTAAATGGTGTTTTTACCTTAAAAACACAGGTAGAGTATATAGTACAGTGGTAAAGTGGGAGCATGTAGTGCTATTGATTACAGATTTGATGGAGCTTAAACATGGATAAGGTCCATGGCTCTAAGAGTTTATCTTGTGTATCCTTTATTCTTAGTCATGGTCAGATAAGATTAGAAAATACCATTTAAGTGGAAATTTCCTGTTAGCTGTTTTTCAGTTTGCTCAACTGTCTGATTAACGGGTCCTAAAAAAGGACCAAAGGAGCTAAATTGCCCTGTGATCTAGCTAAATTGCCCCAGTTAAAAAAAAAAAAAAAACTAAGCTGCTGTAATTCCTGGATGTTTCCTTACTGCATCAACAGGAAGTGACAAGAAACAATGTAATGTGGAACCGTACAGCAGAAGGGATTGCGGCTACCCCACAATAAGTGCAGCGGAATGTAAGAAGAGGAATTGTTGCTTTGACTGCAGCATTCCCGGGGTTAACTGGTGTTTCTTCAAGTCACAAGGTATGGAGCTGCTGTATAGTTACTCGCAAGTCAGTAGTTGTATGATGCTCACACCTGTTAAGCTGGATACACACAGAATGCCCTACACAGGGGGTGAAATGAGCGCCCCCCCCACCCCCCGTATGCTCAGCACACATCACGCTGTGCTGAGCGGGCGGAGAGATGTGTGCTGAGCAGTTCGCTCAGCACACATCTCTCCCCAAAATCGGGCCGTGAATACGGACCTTTAAACTGGATCCACACTTAGATTATCTGTCCAATTTTTTTTTCTAGTTGAAACAAAATTATGCTAATATGTGGCAGCAAATGACAATTGACCATTTGCTCACAAACACTGGAAAACATCCAAAAATGGTCATTTAGATAAATTGGTTAAATCCATTTCATTTAGCTAATTTATCCAAACTACCTTTATTGTATCTTTGTGGGTGAATGATGTGTGGGTCAGTGTTGAGGGTGGTGGAGGAGATGGGTAATAGGCACAGCAGGGTGTGGACAGTCAAATAGTGTGCTTAGAGGTTCAGAGTCATTGTATGAGACTCTGGCAACAGTGACTTGATGAGTCTGGTGTCCATAGGGTGGGACGCATTAACCTTTTTATGCTATTGAAATAGTTCTCCTCCTGACCGACGCAGTTCCTTGCTCCGAGGTTGGTGTATTGTCCTGTTGCAGCGCCTCTCCACTGTGGTCACAGTGAGCTGTGTGGTGTTGCTGGCGCATGCCAATCTCCCCCCAACCTCCCTCTTGCATTTCAGACCTACGTACGCATGATGGGATCTTGTATGATATGCGCGTGTGCTGTAGAGATGAAAGTGGGGGTGAGGAGGCAGATCGTGAGATGGGGAAACTTTGTGGACTGTTAGCGAAGGGGAGCACTGGGCAATCTGAGTTGCAAAGAGGGCAGCAGAAGAGGTTATTGCATGTGCACTGGTGACAGGTCCATCCTTGGTGGCCAGCCTCAGTGGTAAAGGGGTACATGAGCTAGTGTCCCTTGGCCAGCCATGTACCATGGCCACCTCCCTACCTCCTATATATTCTCCTTGATCTGTCACTTTGTTACGGTCTGCTGCTGGCACTGGTGTATCGTCCTGCAGTTGCCGTCTCCGCCCATTGCTGTGACTTCCCCCAGAGTTAGCCACACAGAGTGACAGATCTGGGAAAATATATAGGAGATCATTACTTTCACTTGCAGCCTACCTTATTTTTTGCAGCCTAGCATGCTCCTGACCCCTTCTCTCACTAATACTTATACAACATTCATGAACTCATCTTAAGGTTTCTTTATTATTCAGTCACACTGTCTTGGATCCAAACCATTTCCTGTGGCATTGCAGTCAAACAATTGAGCTATTTACCCTTGCATAGAAAGGTATAATCTAAGCTAGAGAATTCTATTTGGAGCTCACCTTGTACTTTGTGAAGAAATAATCAGCTTTGTGGCTGAGCAGATATATGGAGTGTGTGGCTGCACACTGCATTGATCTGCTGAGTTGCAATGCTAATAATTTTTTTTTTTTGCAAAGTACCAATAGCTTCATTGTGAAGGTGGAAAGAAGGGTGTTACGGCATGGAATGTACAAACTGCGAGACCCTGCTGGTAGCGCCTTTGTCTATTTAGTAGGAAGGGCACGTAACAGCCGGGGGGCAATGGAGGAAGCCCCTTTAGGGCTGGAGCCCGGCGGCAACTGACTCCGTTGTCTCTGGCAGTTCCGCCCCTGGACTAGAGGAATGGTCAAGAACATGGCAACATTTAATGCCAAAAAATGCAAAATCATACACGTCTCAAAAATGCAAAGGCTAACTATAATATTAAGGGCATTATAATGGCAAGAGGAAAGCTATCTAAGTATTACTATTTCAGGTAAGCAATGTAACAAAGCAATTGGAAAGGCAAGTCAGATGCTTGTTTGCATAGGTTAAAGAACCAGTAGCAGAAAAAAGTAATACAGGTTGAGTATCCCATATCCAAATATTCCGAAATACGGAATATTCCGAAATACGGACTTTTTTGAGTGAGACTGAGATAGTGAAACCTTTGTGTTTTGATGGCTCAGTGTACACAAACTTTGTTTAATACTCAAAGTTATTAAAAATATTGTATTAAATGAACTTCAGACTGTGTGTATAAGGTGTATATGAAACATAAATGAATTCTGTGAATGTACACACACTTTGTTTAATGCACAAAGTTATAAAAAATATTGGCTAAAATGACCTTCAGGCTGTGTGTATAAGGTGTATATGAAACATAAATGCCTTCTGTGCTTAGATTTAGGTCCCATCACCATAATATCTCGTTATGGTATGCAATTATTCCAAAATACAGAAAAATCCGATATCCAAAATTCCTCTGGTCCCAAGCATTTTGGATAAGGGATACTCAACCTGTAATGCCACTGTATAGGTCCTTGGTACAGCAACATTTAGAATCCTGTGTTCAGTTCCAGAAGCCATATCTCCAGAAGGCTGTAAATACATTAGGGCAACTAAAATTGTGCATGGCCTACATCACAAAACTTACCTGGAAATACAAAAAAATGTTGATGTGTATAGTTTGGAGAAGGGAAGAGGGAACATACAGTAATAGAAACATTTAAATATATAGGGAGGAATGTAATAGGGTGTGAGAATCAGAAAGTGAGAGATTTTGTGTTTTTTCCTGTTGTTTTTTTTTGTTTTTGTTTGATTGTTTGTTTTTAAAGTGGCAATCCTTTACATGGCAAAACCAGGTTGATATTTGCCATGTAAAGGATTGCCACCATGGGCATGTGTAGAAGGGGCACTGCTACTGTTGGCATTATGTGTGTAAGCTGCACTGATATGGTGGTTATGTGTATAAAGGGCACTGCGACTGTGGGTATTATTATTATTATTATTATTACATGCGGTGTAATGACAATAAGATAGTGCTACTGTGTGGCGTATTTTGATTTGGGGTGCTATTGTGTGGCCATGCCCCTTCCTTGTGATACCACACCTTCTTTTTTTAAGGAGCGCACTGTCCCTTTATTAAGTATTGGAGAGAGGGCCCAAATTAATAGTTTGCAGGGAGGCGCCAAACACCCTAGCACTGGCCCTTTGGTAGGGGACAGGATTTGCTTCTGCTTGTGCACATATGTTATGATTGCCAGCCAACAGCACTGGTTTTGCCTATAACACTAACTATAAATATTTTGAATTGGTCCTGGACCACCAATCCAAGGCACCCCTGCAAGTGTCCTGAGGCACCCCAGGGTCCAGTTTAAGAAACCACTGGTCTAGTGAGTACCCAGGATAATTATTGTAGCTGGTCTGCGGGTAACAGCTCTCAGATCCACTTCTAGAAAAAATGCAGCAATGTAATTTGAGTGACAAACTGCAGAGATGAACCCTACTGAGGTAGGGGTGATATGGAGATAGTGGTTGACTGAGGCAGGGGTGACAGAGATAGTGGGTGACTAAAGCAGGGGTGACTGGTATAGTGGGTGACTGAGGCAGGGGTCGCAGGTATAGTGGTTAACTGAGGCAGCGGTGACTGGGAGATAGTGGGTAACTGGGGCAGGGGTGACAGGGAAAGTGTGTGACTCAGGCAGGGGTGATAGGGAGATAGTGGGCAGCAGATCACTGCCTCGCTGACAGCAGCACATCCCTGCTTCACTGACAGCAGCACATCCCTGCCTCATTGACAGCAGCACATACCTGCCTCACTTATAGCAGCACATCCCTGCCTCACTGGCAGCAGCAGATCCCTGCCTCACTGGCAGCAGCAGATCACTGCTTCACTGGCAGCAGCAGATCACTGCTTCTCTGACAGCAGCACATCCCTGCCTCACTGGCAGCAGCAGATCCCTGCCTTACTGACAGCTGTATTCAGACCTGATCTCTGCTGTGCATATTCACACAACAGGAGATCAGGTCTGAAGTGTGTGTGTGTGTGCTGGTGCCGCAGTGCACCGGCACATGCCAGAGATGCGATCAGCATCTCTGCCCAGTGAGCGCCTCTGCCAACACATACTTATCTTGCATATGAGATCTCTTGATCATGAAGATAGTTCTCACAGGGTGAGGTTCATCCATTACATTTTAAAGTAGGAAGGTACAAATTACATATTCAAATTACATATATGTGCTGGATTCAAATGTTTTCCCCCCTTCCTTTCTCAATTGTGCCCATCAGCAGCTATTCTAATGTTGCTGCCAATGGGTGTGACACATTCATTTCTTCTGTGGGGTACACTGGACTCCACAAGGATTCACATTGGGGTGTAGAGTAGGATCTTGATCTGAGGCACCAACAGGCTCAAAGCTTTTGACTGTTCCCAAGATGCTCAGCGCCCCCTCCTCTATAACCTCGCTTCCATGAACAGGGAGCTCAGTTTGTAGTTGGTGCCTTCAGTAGCAGGCCACTTAAGAGGGGGCTGCCTCAGGCAGCCTATTCTTAGCTATTAATTTTGACAAGAAAAGAAGAACTTTTTTTTATAAGAATCTACAAGGGCTGCAGCAGGCTAGGTCTAATAGACATCTTTACTGCAGCTCCATCACTCCCAGCGGCGCAGTATACTCCCGCGCCCTGGTTGCTGGGTCACTGCAGCGGAGGCTCCGGTTTCTTCCTAAGGTCAGTCACACACACACCGCCCTCCGGGATCACGAGGCCGCTGATGAAAGGGAGGTAAGGGACTTCTGTGCCCACACTATACCGTGATCCAGCGTGGCTGTAGGGGGCGGGCCGTGTGCGCACTGGCGTGGACACTGATTACTGGGCAGCCGCTCCACTAGCCACCAGGGACAGTTAAGGAGCACAGCTCTGGGGGGTTTTCTCCTATATTAACCCCATTTTGTACTACCTGCAGTGCATTGTGATAGGTAATAGAGCCTGATTCAGGTTGGATTGCAATCACAATAAGCAATCCAACTGCAAAAATTGCTAAGAGCATATGCATGCGCCTGCATTTTCTGTGACTGTCAATCGGTGCGGGGGGGGGGGGGGTCAGCAACACTCCATTTCAAAGTCGGAGATGGAGCGGTGCGGGGGCAGGGCTTCAACGGAGAAACAGGAGGCGTGGTCTGAGCGGCTGCATGACATCACATGCAGCCGTTGCGATCACAAAAATGGTGGCGGCTTCCTGCGCACACGTACAGTCTGCACCAACAGGAGGCTAACCCATTTTTTATGATCACGCTGAACTGCACTGAGACTGCAATTTCAGCGTGGTCAAGAAGGGAGGCGGCATGCTGGGTGGCCATGCCCTGTGATGGGTGGCCCCAGCATGCGAACCAAAGGATTGCAAATTCTGTTACTTAGCAGAATTTGCAATCCTTACTGAATTAGGCCATTGATTACAAAATTGTAAACAATATTTGAAGTTTTTCTTCAGGGACTAACACAAAAGATGCTTGGGGCTACTAACACATGGGTAAGCCACGTAAAGCTTCCCATCGGTCAGTGGCATCACAACGGGGTTGCGGCACACACCCGAGTGTCACCCGCCAAGTGGGGTGACACCAAAGTGCCGGCTCTTCTTCAGTGACAGAATATGGGTGTTTTACTGTGACATTACGTGCAACACCCAGTTTCTGTCACTGTGCAGGAGCCAGCACCACCCACACACTAGTCCCCGGGTACAGCCCCCAACCCCCGGGATACCCGCAGCAACAAAATGGTGATTCAGGTCACGCCCCTACCTATGAGACCATGCCTCCTTTTTACCATTGCGCTGCTTATCTGCGCGCACTGCATTACAATCTCCCTCGCCGCCTCTCTGGGTGTCACCAGTGATAGTGACACCTCTGCCATGCTTGTAGCAGCTGGTCCTAAGATCTACGCCTCCAGCCCTGAGTGTTTTCCCTTGTGACTTGTTGATCATCATTGCGAAGCAGATGCTTACAGAAAACTGCAGGGGTTTAGATTGAAAAGAAAAACATTGACGAACCCATCATTTCAGCGACAGGGTCTGCCACACGACTGACTGAAATGACTGGTTGGTTTGGGCCCCCACCAAAAAAGAATCAATCAATCTCTCCTTGCACAAACTGGCTCTACAGAGGCAAGATGTCCACCTCATCATCCTCCGATTCCTCACCCCTTTCACTGTGTACATCCCCCTCCTCACAGATTATTAATTCGTCCCCACTGGAATCCACCATCTCAGATCCCTGTGTACTTTCTGGAGGCAATTGCTGGTGAATGTCTCCACGGAGGAATTGATTATAATTAATTTTGATGATCATCATCTTCTCCACATTTTCTGGAAGTAACCTTGTACGCCGATTGCTGACAAGGTGAGCGGCCGCACTAAACACTCTTTCGGAGTACACACTGGAGGGAGGGCAACTTAGGTAGAATAAAGCCAGTTTGTGCAAGGGCCTCCAAATTGCCTCTTTTTCTCCACCATTCTTTCAAAGGTGACAGAATCATATGCAGTGACAGTAGACGACATGTCAGTAATCGTTGCCAGGTCCTTCAGTCTGGACCAGATGTCAGCACTCACTCCAGACTGTCCTGCATCACCGCCAACGGGTGGGCTCGGAATTCTTAGCCTTTTCCTCGCACCCCCAGTTGCGGGAGAATGTGAAGGAGGAGCTGTTGACGGGTCACGTTCCGCTTGACTTGACAATTTTCTCACCAGCAGGTCTTTGAACCTCTGCAGACTTGTGTCTGCCGGAAAGAGAGATACAATGTAGGTTTTAAATCTAGGATCGAGCACGGCGGCCAAAATGTAGTGCTCTGATTTCAACAGATTGAATCCTGGTTAAGCAAATTAAGGGCTCCATCCACAAGTCCCACATGCCTAGTTGAATCGCTCTGTTTTAGCTCCTCCTTCAATGTCTCCAGCTTCTTCTGCAAAAGCCTGATGAGGGGAATGACCTGACTCAGGCTGGCAGTGTCTGAACTGACTTCACGTGTGGAAAGTTCAAAGGGTTGCAGAACCTTGCACAACGTTGAAATCATTCTCCACTGCGCTTGAGTCAGGTGCATTCCCCCTCCTTTGCCTATATCGTGGGCAGATGTATAGGCTTGAATGGCCTTTTGCTGCTCCTCCATCCTCTGAAGCATATAGAGGGTTGAATTCCACCTCGTTACCACCTCTTGCTTCAGATGATGGCAGGGCAGGTTCAGGAATGTTTGGTGGTGCTCCAGTCTTCGGCAAGCGGTGGCTGAAGGCATAAAGTGGCCCGCAATTCTTCGTGCCACCGACAGCATCTCTTGCACGCCCCTGTCGTTTTTTAAATAATTCTGCACCACCAAGTTCAATGTATGTGCAAAACATGGGACGTGCTGGAATTTGCCCAGATGTAATGCACGCACAATATTGGTGGCGTTGTCCGATGTCACAAATCCCCAGGAGAGTGCAATTGGGGTAAGCCATTCTGCGATGATGTTCCTCAGTTTCCGTAAGTGGTTGTCAGCTGTGTGCCTCTTATGGAAAGCGGTGATACAAAGCGTAGCCTGCCTAGGAACGAGTTGGCAATTGCGAGATGCTGCTACTGGTGCCGCCGCTGCTGTTCTTGCTGCGGGAGGCAATACATCTACCCAGTGGGCTGTCACAGTCATATAGTCCTGACTCAGGCTGGCAGTGTCTGAACTGACTTCACGTGTGGCAAGTTCAAAGGATTGCAGAACCTTGCACAACGTTGAAATCATTCTCCACTGCGCTTGAGTCAGGTGCATTCCCCCTCCTTTGCCTATATCGTGGGTAGATGTATAGGCTTGAATGGCCTTTTGCTGCTCCTCCATCCTCTGAAGCATATAGAGGGTTGAATTCCACCTCGTTACCACCTCTTGCTTCAGAGGATGGCAGGGCAGGTTCAGGAATGTTTGGTGGTGCTCCAGTCTTCGGCACGCGGTGGCTGAATGCTGAAAGTGGCCCGCAATTCTTCGGGCCACTGACAGCATCTCTTGCACGCCCCTGTCGTTTTTTAAATAATTCTGCACCACCAAATTCAATGTATGTGCAAAACATGGGACGTGCTGGAATTTGCCCAGATGTAATGCACGCACAATATTGGTGGCGTTGTCCGATGTCACAAATCCCCAGGAGAGTCAAATTGGGGTAAGCCATTCTGCGATGATGTTCCTCAGTTTCCGTAAGAGGTTGTCAGCTGTGTGCCTCTTATGGAAAGCGGTGATACAAAGCGTAGCCTGCCTAGGAACGAGTTGGCATTTGCGAGATGCTGCTACTGGTGCCGCCGCTGCTGTTCTTGCTGCGGGAGGCAATACATCTACCCAGTGGGCTGTCACAGTCATATAGTCCTGAGTCTGCCCTGCTCCACTTAACCACGGACATGTGGACTAGTGGACATTGGGTACAACTGCATTTTTTAGGACACTGGTGACTCTTTTTCTGAGGTCTGTGTACATTTTCGGTATCGCCTGCCTAGAGAAATGGAACCTAGATGGCATTTGGTACCGGGGACACAGTACCTCAATCAAGTCTCTAGTTGCCTCTGAATTAACGATGGATACCGGAACCACGTTTCTCACCACCCAGGCTGACAAGACCTGAGTTATCCGCTTTGCAGCAGGATGACTGCTGTGATATTTCATCTTCCTCGCAAAGGACTGTTGGACAGTCAATTGCCTACTGGAAGTAGTACAAGTGGTCTTCCGACTTCCCCTCTGGGATGACGATCGACTCCCAGCAGCAACAACAGCAGCGCCAGCAGCAGTAGGCGTTACACTCAAGGATGCATCGGAGGAATCCCAGGCAGGAGAGGACTCGTCAGACTTGCCAGTGACATGGCCTGCTGGACTATTGGCTCTCCTGTCTAAGGAGGAAATTGACACTGAGGGAGTTGGTGGTGTGGTTTGCAGGAGATTGGTTACAAGAGGAAGGGATTTAGTGGTCAGTGGACTGCTTCCGCTGTCATCCAAAGTTTTTGAACTTGTCACTGACTTATGATTAATGCGCTGCAGGTGACGTATAAGGGAGGATGTTCTGAGGTGGTTAACGTCCTTACCCCTACTTATTACAGCTTGACAAAGGCAACACACGGCTTGACACCTGTTGTCCGCATTTGTGTACAGGATGCATACCTTCATGTCCAAATTTATCCATCTCATCAGTCGTACCTCAGATTTGCGGTACAGGACTGTCATTGCCAATTTCAGACGTTGCTGTTTGGTCTCTCCACGGCCCAGAGAATTTTCACCAAGGTAATGGTGGAAATGATGGTTTTCCTGCGCAAGCAAGGTGTCACAATTATCCCGTACTTGAGCGATCTCATAAAAGCGAGATCAAGAGAGCAGTTGCTGAACAGCGTATCACTTTCACTGAAAGTGTTACAGCAACACGGCTGGATTTTCAATATCCCAAAGTCGCAGTTGGTTCCTACGACTCGTCTGTCTTTCTTGGGCATGATTCTGGACACAGACCAGAAGAGGGTTTATCTCCCGATAGAAAAGGCCCAGGAACTCATGACTCTGGTCAGGAACCTATTGAAACCAAAACTTGTGTCAGTGCATCACTGCACTCGAGTCCTGGGAAAGATGGTGGCATCATACAAAGCCATTCCATTCGGCAGGTTCCATGCGAATACTTTCCAATGGGACCTACTGGACAAGTGGTCTGGGTCACATTTACAGATGCATTGGTTGATCACCCTGTCCCCCAGGGTCAGGGTATCACTCCTGTGGTGGCTGCAGAGTGCTCACCTCCTCGAGTGACGCAGATTCGGCATTCAGTACTGGATCCTGGTGACCACAGATGCAAGCCTCCAAGGTTGGGGAGCAGTCACACAGGGAAGAAATTTCCAAGGGCTTTGGTCAAGTCAAGAGACTTGTCTTCACATCAACATCCTGAAACTAGGGGCCATATACAATGCCCTACGTCAAGCGGAGACCTTACTTTGCGACCAACCGGTTCTGATCCAGTCAGACAACGTCACCGCAGTGGCTCATGTAAACCGTCAAGGCGGCACAAGGAGCAGAGTGGCGATGGCACAAGCTACCTTTGCATTTTTCTCCCAAACGAAGGACACTAGAATGAAAATTTTAAAGCCTCCTGTTAGTGCTTCATCTACACGGTATAGCCCTGAATTTTCCAATGCGTAGCTCTTTGCAAAAGAGAGATATTGGCAAGGAAAAGCTGTCTTGTACCTTTGCATTTTTCTCCCAAACGAAGGACACTAGAAAGAAAATTTTAAAGCCTCCTGTTAGGCCATCATCTACACGGCATAGCCCTGAATTTTCCAATGCGTAGCTCTTTGCAAAAGAGAGATATTGGCAAGGAAAAGCTGTCTTGTACCTTTGCATTTTTCTCCCAAACGAAGGACACTAGAAAGAAAATTTTAAAGCCTCCTGTTAGGCCATCATCTACATGGCATAGCCCTGAATTTTCCAATGTGCAGCTCTTTGCAAAAGAGAGATATTGGCAAGGAAAAGCTGTCTTGTACCTTTGCATTTTTCTCCCAAACGAAGGACACTAGAAAGAAAATTTTAAAGCCTCCTGTTAGGCCATCATCTACATGGCATAGCCCTGAATTTTCCAATGTGCAGCTCTTTGCAAAAGAGAGATATTGGCAAGGAAAAGCTGTCTTGTACCTTTGCATTTTTCTCCCAAACGAAGGAAACTAGAATGAAAATTTTAAAGCCCCCTGTTAGTGCTTCATCTACACGGTATAGCCCTGAATTTTCCAATGCGTAGCTCTTTGCAAAAGAGAGATATTGGCAAGTAAAAGCTGTCTTTCAACTCTTCCACAACTGAAAAACAGATAGTGTTCCCAAGCCTTCCATCCTGTAATATCTTCAGTCTCTCGTCAATGAAGAAAACAATCCCTCCAGCAGACTCTTCAACCACGATACAAGATCACAGCCAAAAGGGCGAGAAGCAACTACACTTGCGTTTAACCAAAATGGCTAAAACTTAGCGGAGGAAAGTGCAGTGCACCAAAACATAAGCTGACACAATCATGGAGAATGAGCCAGCATATATGCTCTTCTATCTATATTTTGCAAACCTGCTCTTGTCCCCTCCAGCTGCTCCATGTAGATTTGACGCCTGGCAAGGTGCATAACCCACTGACAAGCAGGCACACTCCTGCATGAGTTTTCACTCTCACTAGCAGGATGATACACATTCATTTGCATGTGCTCCACCTCTGACACACCGCCCACCCAACCACCCAGTCACCAGAGCCACCCACAAGCCAACTGGCTCCGTGATTTAATTTGCACAGTGCAGTCATCCAGGCAGCATGTCCTTCTCAATGGAATAATCTCTGGTTCCATGGAATCTTCCGCATTGGAATGCTGCGGAACAAAAAGGATTTAAACATTCAGCTTGCTAGCATTCAATGTACCTGCGGCTTGGCTCTAGCACATGGGTCTTCATCCTGTGGCCCTCCAGCTGCTGTGAAACTACACATCCCAGCATGCCCTGCCACAGTTTTGCTATTAAGGTATGCTAAAACTGAGGCAGGGCATGCTGGTATATGTAGTTCCACAGCAGCTGGAGGGTCGCAGGTTGAAGACCCATATTCTAGCATGCCTGTTCTATGATGCATGTTCCGTGATGTCACAATCAGCTTGGAATGGGGTGTCTAGCATGCATTTGCTGACAGCCACTTGAGGGAGACACACATCAGGAGATGCAGCATATCGGAGGTCTTCGATGCCTTTCCAGCAAATGCACACCACCAGCTGCTGGTCTGGACACAAAACAATACCCACAATTGAAGGCTCAAAATGCCCAACTACAGGATTAATGTAAGTAGTGAATTTAGGAATGAATTTAGAAGTAGGAAATTAAGTTAGTTCACAAGTACATTCAAATTCCGATCTAAAGTCTAGGTAGGCCTCACGTCCTGGCAGCCCCCAGCATTTAAAAATGCCTTGATTAGAGGTAGGGAATTAAATGTAGATAAGAAGTAGACACAAAATAACACTCCACAGAGCAATTATCAGGTGTCTTTATCAATTGTTGCATTTAAAAAATCAAGCAATTAGGGAACACAATGTTGCGACAATGTAACCCTATTTGCAAAATAGTACTAAATAAGTTTGTCGATGTAAGACATTTGCAAAGGCGCAAACAAAACACGCTGGAAAATGCAACTGAATCTGTTTTTGGAGGTTAGAATAGATGCAGGATCAAGTAGCTCAATGGGTAGGGTGTTTGATTAGAATTCAACAGGTTATAGATTTGAATCCTGGGTATGATAGTTTGAGGTGTTATTTAATAAAGTATGTTTATATATTAGTCACACATGGCTTACTTGTACAAATGGCATGTCACCAGTTAGTGCTGACTGCTGATATGCCATTTGCACAAACACGCCATGTGTGACTGTATATGCATTTAAGGAGGGCACCCCGGCAATACCACAAACCATTGAGTGTCAAGTATACTAGATATATCTTCATATCTCATGTGCTTTCTCTGAGACCAATCTTGTTATGCCCCTTCCCCACAAGGCATGCGCCTTTTGTCCATATTGCAAAAATGGGGAGGGGAGGGGGGGGCATATAATTCTCTGTCACAGGGCACCAAAAAGTCTAGTTATGGCTCTGGTATGCATTATGTAATCTGGCAGACCATATCTCCAACACTGGCTGGTTGGAATAGAAATCCGGTTATCTATGTGAGCAAATGACCATCAACGATTTACTCTCAAACACTAGAAAATGGACAAACATGGTCCCCTAAACAAATTGGTTAAATTTTGGGTTTAACCAATTTGTGTAATGACCATTTTTGACCACTTTTCTAGTGTTTGGGAGCAAATGGTTAATTGACATTTGCTACTATACATTACCAGATTTTCATTCCATCCATCCAGACTGGATAGATAGCCTGACAGATAATTGTGTAGTGTACGCCCAGGATAACTGTCAGTTGTGCTTTCTTTTATGACGGCACATAAATGGGTGGGCAGATCCAGAGCAAGCACTGCCCACTCATGCATAGTTGTCAACTGATGTGAAGTTCCAGGGGGCAATCTCAGTTATAAAGAAAAGTATCTGGAAATTGTCCCTAGTTTAAAAAAAAAATAAAAAAAAAATTGATCAATTCGATTTATTTAGTATGATATCCCAGCAGTCAGAACAACATACTTTATTAAATAACACATCTCAAACTACCATACCCAGGATTCAAACCTATAACCTGTTGAATTCTAATCAAACACCCTACCTATTGAGCTATTTGATCCTGCATAAAAATTGTGAACATTATATGAAGCTATTGGTACTTTGCAAAAAAAAAGTATCAGCATTACAACGCAGCAGATCCATGCAGTTTGCAGCCACACACTACATGTATCTGCTCAGCCACAATGCTGATTATTTCTTCACAAAGTACAAGGTGAGCTCCAAACAGAATTCTCTAGCTTAGAATTATACCTTTCTATGCCAAACCTAAAAGTCGGGCCCCCCACCCTGGGATCCCCCAGAGGGAGGCCTGCACCGTCATGCGGCAGGCTTGTCCGTTTTGGAAGCAGGCTGATGGGCAGCCCAGGCTTGCTTCAGTCTGGGCTTGGCAGGTCTGGAAGCATGAGCTTGCTTTGGGTATGCCTGACCTTGGGTACGCTTTACCTGAGGGATGAAAGGGCCAAGGGAAAGTACTTTTAGCCTTCTGCGTGGTAGGAGTCATACGAGGTAGGCAAGCTGTTTTAGCAGTAGCCAGATCAGCTACAATCTTATTGAGGTCTTCTCCAAAGAGAGTGTCTCCCTTGAAAGGAAGCACCTCCAGGGTTTTCTTGGAATCCATATCCACCGACCAGGATCTCAACCAGCTGTATAAAGTATTACCTTGGAACTGGCTCTCCACTCCCCATTATCTGGTTATCATGGCTTCCTCCGCCAGTGTCCAGACTCGCTTGCTGAAGCTCGGCCACTTCTTCCTAGCAGCAGGCTACTGGATCACTGGGCAGCAGAGGTGCTTGGGAGCCGGAAGGGGGCGGAGCAATCAGGCAGGCAGTTGCAGTGCTGCCCAGCTATCTGTGGTGTGAGAAGAAGCAGGGGCACCCCACCGCTGGCAGTGCTGCAGCTAGCGGTGGTGGCAGCGGCGAGGCTGCTGGGCTGGGTCTTGAAAAAGGTGGAAAGAAGGGTGTTACGGCATGGAATGTACAAACTGCGAGACCCTGCTGGTAGCGCCTTTGTCTATTTAGTAGGAAGGGCACGTAACAGCCGGGGGGCAATGGAGGAAGCCCCTTTAGGGCTGGAGCCCCTTCAGGGCTGGAGCCCGGCGGCAACTGACTCCGTTGTCTCTGGCAGTTCTGCCCCTGGACTAGAGGAATGGTCAAGAACATGGCAACATTTAATGCCAAAAAATGCAAAATCATACACGTCTCAAAAATGCAAAGGCTAACTATAATATTAAGGGCATTATAATGGCAAGAGGAAAGCTATCTAAGTATTACTATTTCAGGTGAGCAATGTAACAAAGCAATAGGAAAGGCAAGTCAGATGCTTGTTTGCATAGGTTAAAGAACCAGTAGCAGAAAAAAGTAATACAGGTTGAGTATCCCATATGCAAATATTCCGAAATACGGAATATTCCGAAATACGGACTTTTTTGAGTGAGACTGAGATAGTGAAACCTTTGTTTTTTGATGGCTCAGTGTACACAAACTTTGTTTAATACTCAAAGTTATTAAAAATATTGTATTAAATGAACTTCAGACTGTGTGTATAAGGTGTATATGACACATGAATGAATTCTGTGAATGTACACACACTTTGTTTAATGCACAAAGTTATAAAAAATATTGGCTAAAATGACCTTCAGGCTGTGTGTATAAGGTGTATATGAAACATAAATGCATTCTGTGCTTAGATTTAGGTCCCATCACCATAATATCTCGTTATGGTATGCAATTATTCCAAAATACAGAAAAATCCGATATCCAAAATTCCTCTGGTCCCAAGCATTTTGGATAAGGGATACTCAACCTGTAATGCCACTGTATAGGTCCTTGGTACAGCCACATTTAGAATCCTGTGTTCAGTTCCAGAAGCCATATCTCCAGAAGGCTGTAAATACATTAGGGCAACTAAAATTGTGCATGGCCTACATCACAAAACTTACCTGGAAATACTAAAAGATTATGTGTATAGTTTGGAGAAGGGAAGAGGGAACATACAGTAATAGAAACATTTAAATATATAGGGAGGAATGTAATAGGGTGTGAGAATCAGAAAGTGAGAGATTTTGTGTTTTTTCCTGTTGTTGTTTTTTTTTTTTTATTGTTTGTTTTTTAAAGTGGCAATCCTTTACATGGCAAAACCAGGTTGATATTTGCCATGTAAAGGATTGCCACCGTGGGCATGTGTAGAAGGGGCACTGCTACTGTTGGCATTATGTGTGTAAGCTGCACTGATATGGTGGTTATGTGTATAAAGGGTATTAAAGGGCGACTGTGGGTATTATTATTATTATTATTATTATTATTATTACATGCGGTGTAATGACAATAAGATAGTGCTACTGTGTGGCGTATTTTGATTTGGGGTGCTATTGTGTGGCCATTAGAGATGAGCGGGTTCGGTTTCTTTGAATCCGAACCCGCACGAACTTCACTTTTTTTTCCACGGGTCCGAGCGACTCGGATCTTCCCGCCTTGCTCGGTTAACCCGAGCGCGCCCGAACGTCATCATGACGCTGTCGGATTCTCGCGAGGCTCGGATTCTATCGCGAGACTCGGATTCTATATAAGGAGCCGCGCGTCGCCGCCATTTTCACTCGTGCATTGAGATTGATAGGGAGAGGACGTGTCTGGCGTCCTCTCCATTAGAATAGAGATAGATAGATTAGATAGAGAGAGATTGTGCAGAGTCGCAGACAGAGTTAGTTTACCACAGTCAGTGACCAGTGCAGTTGCTAGTTAACTTTTATTTAATATAATATATCCGTTCACTTCTCTCTGCTATATCCGTTCTCTGCCTGAAAAAAAAAACGATACACAGCACAGTCAGTCACACAGTGTGACTCAGTCTGTGTGCACTCAGCTCAGCCCAGTGTGCTGCACAGTCATCAATGTATAAATTAAAAGCTTATAATTAATTGTGGGGGAGACTGGGGAGCACTGCAGGTTGTTAGCAGGAGCCAGGAGTACAATTATATTAATTAACAGTGCACACTTTTGCTGCAGGAGTGGTGACCAGTGCCTGACCACCAGTATAGTATTGTTGTATACTACTAATATCTCTTTAAATATCAACCAGTCTATATTAGCAGCAGACACAGTACAGTGCGGTAGTTCACGGCTGTGGCTACCTCTGTGTCGGCACACGGCAGGCAGTCCGTCCGACCAGAATTGTATTATTTATTATTATATACCTACCACCTAACCGTGGTTTTTTTTTCATTCTTTATACCGTCATAGTGTCATCCTAATTGTTACGAGTATACTACTATCTCTTTATCAACCAGTGTACAGTGCGGTAGTTCACGGCTGTGGCTACCTCTGTGTCGGCACACGGCAGGCAGTCCGTCCGACCAGAATTGTATTATTTATTATTATATACCTACCACCTAACCGTGGTTTTTTTTTCATTCTTTATACCGTCATAGTGTCATCCTAATTGTTACGAGTATACTACTATCTCTTTATCAACCAGTGTACAGTGCGGTAGTTCACGGCTGTGGCTACCTCTGTGTCGGCACTCGGCAGCCCGTCCATAATTGTATATACCAGTGACCTAACCGTGTTTTTTTTTTCTTTCTTTATACATACATACTAGTTACGAGTATACTATCTCTTTATCAACCAGTCTATATATTAGCAGCAGACACAGTACAGTGCGGTAGTTCACGGCTGTGGCTACCTCTGTGTCGGCACTCGGCAGCCCGTCCATAATTGTATATACCACCTAACCGTGGTTTTTTTTTCTTTCTTTATACATACATACTAGTTACGAGTATACTATCTCTTTATCAACCAGTCTATATATTAGCAGCAGACACAGTACAGTGCGGTAGTTCACGGCTGTGGCTACCTCTGTGTCGGCACTCGGCAGCCCGTCCATAATTGTATATACCACCTAACCGTGGTTTTTTTTTCTTTCTTTATACATACATACTAGTTACGAGTATACTATCTCTTTATCAACCAGTCTATATATTAGCAGCAGACACAGTACAGTGCGGTAGTTCACGGCTGTGGCTACCTCTGTGTCGGCACTCGGCAGCCCGTCCATAATTGTATATACCACCTAACCGTGGTTTTTTTTTCTTTCTTTATACATACATACTAGTTACGAGTATACTATCTCTTTATCAACCAGTCTATATATTAGCAGCAGACACAGTACAGTGCGGTAGTTCACGGCTGTGGCTACCTCTGTGTCGGCACTCGGCAGCCCGTCCATAATTGTATATACCAGTGACCTAACCGTGGTTTTTTTTTCTTTCTTTATACATACATACTAGTTACGAGTATACTATCTCTTTATCAACCAGTCTATATATTAGCAGCAGACACAGTACAGTGCGGTAGTTCACGGCTGTGGCTACCTCTGTGTCGGCACTCGGCAGCCCGTCCATAATTGTATACTAGTATCCAATCCATCCATCTCCATTGTTTACCTGAGGTGCCTTTTAGTTGTGCCTATTAAAATATGGAGAACAAAAATGTTGAGGTTCCAAAATTAGGGAAAGATCAAGATCCACTTCCACCTCGTGCTGAAGCTGCTGCCACTAGTCATGGCCGAGACGATGAAATGCCAGCAACGTCGTCTGCCAAGGCCGATGCCCAATGTCATAGTACAGAGCATGTCAAATCCAAAACACCAAATATCAGTAAAAAAAGGACTCCAAAACCTAAAATAAAGCGTAAACTTGCCAATATGCCATTTACCACACGGAGTGGCAAGGAACGGCTGAGGCCCTGGCCTATGTTCATGGCTAGTGGTTCAGGTTTTTTGGAAGGGACATCCTGCGTGACACTGCAGTGCCACTCCTAGATGGGCCCGGTGTTTGTGTCGGCCACTAGGGTCGCTAATCTTACTCACACAGCTACTTCATTGCGCCTCTTTTTTTCTTTGCGTCATGTGCTGTTTGGGGAGGGTTTTTTGGAAGGGACATCCTGCGTGACACTGCAGTGCCACTCCTAGATGGGCCCGGTGTTTGTGTCGGCCACTAGGGTCGCTTATCTTACTCACACAGCGACCTCGGTGCAAATTTTAGGACTAAAAATAATATTGTGAGGTGTGAGGTATTCAGAATAGACTGAAAATGAGTGTAAATTATGGTTTTTGAGGTTAATAATACTTTGGGATCAAAATGACCCCCAAATTCTATGATTTAAGCTGTTTTTTAGTGTTTTTTGAAAAAAACACCCGAATCCAAAACACACCCGAATCCGACAAAAAAAATTCGGTGAGGTTTTGCCAAAACGCGTTCGAACCCAAAACACGGCCGCGGAACCGAACCCAAAACCAAAACACAAAACCCGAAAAATTTCAGGCGCTCATCTCTAGTGGCCATGCCCCTTCCTTGTGATACCACACCTTCTTTTTTTAAGGAGCGCACTGTCCCTTTATTAAGTATTGGAGAGAGGGCCCAAATTAATAGTTTGCAGGGAGGCGCCAAACACCCTAGCACTGGCCCTTTGGTAGGGGACAGGATTTGCTTCTGCTTGTGCACATCTGTTATGATTGCCAGCCAACAGCACTGGTTTTGCCTATAACACTAACTATAAATATTTTGAATTGGTCCTGGACCACCAATCCAAGGCACCCCTGCAAGTGTCCTGAGGCACCCCAGGGTGCAGTTTGAGAACCACTGGTCTAGTGAGTACCCAGGATAATTATTGTAGCTGGTCTGCGGGTAACAGCTCTCAGATCCACTTCTAGAAAAAATGCAGCAATGTAATTTGAGTGACAAACTGCAGAGATGAACCCTTTCTGTGACTGCTGCACAGGGATCACACAAACTCTATTCATAGGGCTGACTTCACTTAGGGGAGATGTTCTCACCCCGCAAAGAAGTGCGAGTATATACCGCACTTACGGTACCATTGGATTTACAGATATTTTCTTGCAATACACTATGGGGGTCATTCTGAGTTGATTGCTCGCTAGCAGTTTTTAGCAGCCATGCAAACGCATTGTCGCTGCCCACTGGAGAGTGTATATTCACTTTGGAGAAGTGCGAACACTTGAGCAGCAGAGCGCCTGCAAAATCGTTTCAAAATAAGACCAGCACTGTAGTTACACTTCGTGTGCGTTGATTCTAACAACCGAGGGACGGCTTTTGATGTCACACACCCATCCAGCGAATGCCCAGCCACGTCTGCATTTCTTCTGCCACTCCTGCATTTTTCCAAGCACTCCCTGAAAACGGTCAGTTGACACCCAGAAACGCCCTCTTTCTGTCAATCTCCTTGTGGCCTGTTCTGTGATTGGAATAATCGCTAGAACTAGTGCAAAACCACAATGGACTTTGTACCCGTACGATGCGCATGCACATTACGGAGCATGCGCATGCACAGATTAGCCATTTTTTTTCAACTGATTGCTACGCAGCGAACAACGGCAGCAAGCGATCAACTCGGAATGACCCCCTATATACATAGAAACATGGATTTTTACTGCAGGAATTATGGTTAGTTTAGGGGTATCGGTTAGGGTCAACAGAGGTGTAGCTAGGGGTCCAAGCGCCCCTGGCAAAGTAAGGGACTGGCGCCCCCCCTTTCGATAAAGCATTGCAGTCCATTGGCGGTTACCATGTTGGAGCCACAGCAACTGACCCCCTCCCCCACACGCTGCCCTACATCATCGGCTGGGATTCACTGTTGGTGTGAAGCCACTGGGAACATTCTGGTAGCATTAGCAGCAGTCTGTGTCATAGATAGGGAAGGCAGAAGGTTAACTAGCTAATAGCAGTCTGTTGGTAGCAGAGGCTGGGTGGGGGGCTGAGAATGAGCCAACGCTGATCAGTGTCCAGTCTGCTCAGACAAAAATATTTTGTGATCAGGGCTGGTTCTAGACCAAAGGAGCCAATAGCAAAAATTTCCTTTGGCACCCCCCCCCCCCCCCCCCACACACACACACATACACACACACACACACACACACACACACACACACACACACACACACACACACACACACACCAAAAAAGAACATATCCCAGTTTAACATAACGCTATGTGGTGCAAGGTGTGGAGCTGGTCACTGGTATCAGACCTCTGACATTTGCCTTTTCACCCATATTGCATACTTTTTCTTGCAGGTTGTGTCTTAATTCAAGAAGTGTTCTAAGTACTTCAGCTTAGTATCTTTACTGACCCCTCTTTACCCCACACTACATAACTGACCCCTCTATACCCTACACTACATCACTGACCTTTCTATAACCATCACTGCATTACTGACCCCTCTATACAGTACACTGACCTCTATATACCTGCTAGTACATCCCTGATGCCTATATTCTCTAAGCTAAATCCCTGATGCCTCTATTCCCTACGCTACATCCCTGACGCCTCTATTCCCTATGCTACATCCCTGACGCCTCTATACCCTACGCTACATCCCTGATGCCTCTATTCCCTACGCTACATTCCTGATGCCTCTATAACCTACGCTACATCCCTGACGCCTCTATACCCTACGCTACATCCCTGACGCCTCTATACAGTACAATGCATTACTGATCCCTCTAGACCATACATCCTCATTACATCAGAGAGATAGTGAAACACTGGAAAAAATAAGGATAAAGTGGACTACAGAAACTGATGCTCTAAACAAAGGAGAGAGAGAGAAAAGCACAAGGGAAAGTGGGCAATCGGAACACCATAGAGAGAGGAGAGATAGAAATGCCTGAAAAAGTAAAGGGGGTTGGGTATGGCATCCGGCGCTCGGGATTCCAGCAGTCACATGATACCTAATCCTAATCCTAACCCTCTGGGGGGGTGGCGGATAGGGCTAACCCTCAGGGGGTGGCAGCTAGGACTAACCCCCCCCCCCCTCCTAGTGCCTTCCCTAACACCCCCTCCCGGTCCTAACCCTCCCTCCAATACTCGCCTTCGGGATGTTGGCTGTCTGTGTGCCGGCACCAGTCTCCCAAGTGGTGTCAGGATTCCAACATCGGTCAAATGACCGCCGGTATACCGTCTGCCGGGATGGTAAATGTATCCTGAGGACAGGTAGTGAGTGTGGAGGGATAGGTGGTTCAGTAAAATGTAACAGCTCAAACTGCGATCATTCACTGATAAATTGATTTATAGCTCTCCCTTTTTAACCATTGCAGTCATAAAAGCAATGTTTTTTAAACTTTTAAATAAAGCTTGTTAGCATCCCCAGCACACTGTATATGCTGGGAGATGTAGTTCTCAATATGAAAACATTTAATTACTGTATGAACTCTAATTCCCCAACTGAAACCTCTCACAAACACACACTCCTAAATCTAGTACACACACACACACACACACACACACACACACACACACACACACACACATTTCCCCAGTACTGACAACTCTCATCACTTCCACACACTGACAACTCCCTCCTGCTCCTCTCCCCACTGACACTGACAGCTCCCTCACAGTCACACACATCCTCCACCCCCCCACCCCCCCCACACACACACTGATAGCACACATGCACAAATCCCCCCCTCCTCGACACTAACTGTCACGGACTGCTTGGGCAGCAGGGGGCAGGCTCTGACTTGAAGTGCTGAAATTCAACAGCTCTCTCGAACTTGCAAGGCATGGCTGTGCAGCTGTCTCCAGCCATCTCCTTGCCCACTGTGTAATTTGTGGCGTTCTCTGATGTTCCCCGCTCTGCCTCTACAACCGGCACATAATGTACAGCAGTGGTGACTCCTGAGTATGGGCCTGGAGAACTCCGCCTACCGGGGGGTAGGGATTAATAATTTCAAAGGGGCAGAGCTAGGAGTGAAGCAGTGGACAGCAGTTGAGGGGCGTTTCAAACTGTAACAGGGTTGGGACAATTTCAGTATCCTTCCCTCACCGTCTAATTGGTCAGTCCCACGCTGATTGCCATAGCGCCCTTTTCGAGACTGCAGAACTCTATCCCTTAGCCACGGTTGGCACAGCTGGATGGTGCCCCTGGCAAGTGCCATCCTGGCCAAGGGGTAGATACGCCCCTGAGGGTCAGGGCCAGCAACAGAAATCTTGGGGCCAAGTACACTGATATCTCTGGGGCCCCCTCAACCCCCCCTTAACTTGGCAGAGGGATCTTTAAAAAAAAATGGAGCCTTTGACTCGGACCGTCAGTGAGGCCGGCAGGTGGTTTTCATACTGGGCTATCCAGCTCTTCGGTGGCGGTGGCAGGGACATTCAGAAAAGGGCCAGCACAGCAACATGCATAATAATGGCAATACAGTATGGACCACAGGGACTGGACAAAGTGATGGGGTAAAAGGAGGGGGGAGGGTTTAGTTGGCCTGTTAATTGTTTTCCTGCTTAAATTGAGCAGTTGGTGGATACACTTTAAAAAGCAATATTGGCACTGTGGCCCCATTATTTCTGTTCTTAATACTTGGAGCCCTGAACAAGTGTCCCCTTTGTCCCCCCTGTCACCGGGCCTGTTCAGGCGTTACCTATGGAGAAGCTGCGACATGACATCCTAGGACACGATACTGCACCATGCATCACCATTATATTTCAGTGTGCCTTGTCAATATTTAAATCTTGTTCTGTGTGACGTGAGTTGTAAATGGTTGAAAATCTCTGTGCTACAGTATCGTCACCATGTAGTTATAACAACACCGCAAAACCACCAAAAGACGTGTTTTGGTAGAGGGACTGCTGGAGGGGCCCATTGGGGCCCCCAGTTTGCTACCACACCCCAGTATACCTGTGCTGTAGCCAGTGGAAGGGGCACTATCTTCCCGGTGATCTCTTCGGGAAGATGGTGCCGCACATAGAAAGCAAAGACTCTGGCTGCACTCTCCTGCCCTCGCTCTAAGCAAGGTGATCGGGCCACAAAAGGACCCCTGTCGGACCCCTGCCGGACCCCGGCCTGTGGGCCACAAAAGGATGCATTGGGGGCGGCATGCGGCCCATGGGTTTGACACCCCTGCCCTAGAGTATCAAAATTTGTTTCACGGCACCCCTAGGCCAAAGTTTTTTTTATTGATAAATTCAGAAAAAAATATAAAATTAAGTAAATTGTGTTTATAGCATGTCATCCTCAGGTTCAGTTATGTTGTGAGGGAATGGTTTTGCCAATTTAATAAAGTATAAATAATTTTAATTGGTCCTGGACCACCAAACTATGCTACCAGTGCAAGAACCCCAGTTTGGAAACTACTGCCATAAAATAAACCTTTTTTGTTTTTTTTAAACTACATGTAATACACCTTAGAGCTCAGTTCCTAAAAGGTTTTAAACCCTTGCATACAGTAAACTACACATATTTAAAAATCCTACACCGGGCACAAGTGCTCACGGGCCAATTTCATGGCAGTCTCGGATAGGAGGGCATTGTGGATTCACCAAGGGAATGCTGATGCTGACTCCAAGAAGAAAGGGAGTCTCTTCCCTATGAAGGTGAAGCCTTGTTTGGCGACGGCCTAGTTAATTTGATCTCGGCAGCTCCCGCAGGTAAGTCATCCTTCTTGCCCTATGTTCCCTCTCAACGGATGAAGACGCATCATTATCTGACGCAGTCATTTCGGCCCAATAGATATGCAAGAAGTTAAGATTCCCCTTTCTTTGCAGGTAGAGAAAGGAAAAGAGGGAAGAGGTCTGTAGCCTCTTCAAGATCGCAGGAGCAGAGATCGTCCTCTGCTTCTGCCAAATCCACTGCATGACGCTGGGGCTCTCTTGCAGGAGCCCGCACCAGTGGGGGGCACGTCTAAAACTCTTCAGTCAGTTCTGGATTCATTCGGACCTGGACTCGTGGGTTTTACAAATAGTGTCCCAAGGGTACAAACTGGGGTTTCAAGACGTTCCCCCTCACCGATTGTTCAAATCAGCCTTAGTCAGCAGGGAGAAGGTTTTTATTCAAGCCTCTTCGTGGTCCCGAAGCCGGACGGCTCAGTCAGACCAATCTTAAATCTGAAATCCCTTAATTTCTACCTAAAGAAATTCAATTTCAAGATGGAATCTCTCAGGGTAGTGATCTCCAGTCCGGGGGATAAAGGAGATTTCATGGTTTTGGTAGACATAAAGGATGCCTACTTATATGTTCCCATTTAGCCACTGCATCAAGCTACCTGAGGTTTGCAATTCAGGATTGTCATTACCAATTTCAGACGTTGCCGTTTGGTCTGTCCACGGCTCCGAGGATTTTCACCAGGGTGATGGCGGAAATGATGGTTCTCCTTCGCAAGCAAGGAGTCACAATTATCCCGTACTTGGATGATCTCCTGATTAAGGCGAGATCCAGGGACCAGTTGGTGCAAAACATCTACTCTCCCTGACAGTTCTTCAACAACATGGTTGGCTCCTAAACTTGCCAAAATCGCAGTTGGTCCCAATGACGCGGTTGTTGTTTTTGGGAGTGATACTGGACACAGAAGAGGTTTTCTTCTAGTGGAAAGGCTCTGGAGATCCAGAGTCTGGTCAAACAAATTCTGAAACCAGCAAGAGTGTTAATCCATCAATGCATTCAGTTGCTGGGGAAGATGGTTGCGGCCTACGAGGCCATTCAGTTTGGCAGGTTCCATGCCAGAGTGTTCCAGTGGGACCTGTTGGACAAGTGGTCCGGATCCCACCTACACATGCACCGGAGGATAATCCTGTCTTCCAAGACCAGAATCTCACTCCATTGGTGGCTGCACAGTTCTCACCACCTAGAGGGGCGATGGTTCGGGATCCAGGACGGGATCCTAGGGACCACGGATGCAACCCTCCGAGGCTGGAGAGCAGTCACACAGGGGGAAAACATCCAAGGAAGATGGTCAAGTCTTCCTTGGATGTTTTCATCTCCACATAAATGTTCTGGAGTTAAGGGCCATTTAATAACTGCAGACACAGTACGCACTGGGACGGGTGCCCATCATCCTCTACGGACTAAGAGAAAAGGATTTACCGGTAGGTATTAAAATCCTATTTTCTCTAACGTCCTAGAGAATGCTGTGGACTCCGTAAGGACCATGGGGATAGACGGGCTCCGCAGGAGACATGGGCACTTTAAGAAAGACTTTAGTTCTGGGTGTGCACTGGCTCCTCCCTCTATGCCCCTCCTCCAGAACTCAGTTTGATACTGTACCCAGTGGAGACTGGGTGCTTTTCAGGAGCTCTCCTGAGCTTTCTGACAGAAAGTATTTTGTTAGGTTTTTAATTTTCAGGGAGCACTGCTGGCAACAGACTCCCTCATCGAGGGACTGAGGGGAGAGAAGCAGCCCTACTCTCTGAGTTGCAAGGTCCTGCTTCTTAGGCTACTGGACACCATTAGCTCCAGTGGGATTGGTACGCAGGATCTCACCCTCGCCATCCGTCCCAGAGCCGCGCCGCCGTCCCCCTCGCAGAGCCGGAAGATAGAAGCCGGGTGAGTATGAGAAGAAAAGAAGACTTCAGAGGCGGCAGAAGACTTCATGATCTTCACTGAGGTAACGCATAGCACTGCAGCTGTGCGCCTTTGCTCCCATACACCTCACATACTCCGGTCACTGTAAGGGTGCAGGGCGCAGGGGGGGCGCCCTGGGCAGCAATATAAACCTCTTTCGCAAAAATATAACATATATACAGCTGGGCACTTTATATATGTATAAGCCCCCACCAATTTTACAGTTTAAGCGGGACAGAAGCCCGCCTCCGAGGGGGCGGGGCTTCTCCCTCAGCACTCACCAGCGCCATTTTTTCTCCACAGCACAGCTGAGAGGAAGCTCCCCGGACTCTACCCTGCTTATACCACGTTAGACAAGAGGGTTGAAAAGAGGGGTGGGGGGGGGCACATAATTCGCAAATTACATACAGCAGCACTACTGGGCAAACATTAAGTT
Organism: Pseudophryne corroboree; assembly: GCF_028390025.1. Lineage (NCBI taxonomy): Eukaryota > Metazoa > Chordata > Amphibia > Anura > Myobatrachidae > Pseudophryne > Pseudophryne corroboree. The sequence continues at coordinate 55,272 of NW_026970571.1, forward strand.
ACTGTTTTATTCCTGGGTTATATAGCGCTGGGGGGGTGCTGGCATACTCTCTCTCTGTCTCTCCAAAGGGCCTTGTGGGGAAACTGTCTTCAGAAAAAGCATTCCCTGTGTGTGTAGTGTGTCGGTACACGTGTGTCGACATGTCTGAGGAAGAAGGCTATATTAGAGAGGAGCGGGAGCAAATGAATGTGGTGTCTCCGCCGACAGCTGATTGGATGGATATGTGGAATGTTTTAAATGCTAGTGTAAACTCATTGCACAAAAGATTAGACAAGGCAGAAGCTTTGGGACAGTCAGGGTTTCAACCCATGCCTGATCCTATGTTGCAGGGACTGTCAGGGTCTCATAAGCGCCCACTATCCCAGATTGTTGACACAGATACCGACACGGATTCTGACTCCAGTGTCGATTACGATGATGCAAAGTTACAGCCAAAATTGGCAAAATCCATTCGATTTATGATTATGGCAATAAAAGATGTTTTGCACATCACAGAGGAACCCCCTGTCGCTGACAAGAGGGTACATATGTACAAGGGAAAGAAGCCTGAGGTAACCTTTCCCCCCTCACACGAGCTGAACGAGTTATGTGAAAAAGCTTGGGAGTCTCCAGATAAAAGACTGCAGATTTCCAAAAGGATTCTTATGGCGTATCCTTTCCCATCAACGGATAGGTTACGATGGGAATGCTCCCCTAGGGTGGACAAAGCATTAACACGCTTATCCAAGAAGGTAGCCCTCCCGTCCCAGGATACGGCTACCTTCAAAGAGTGTGCTGACCGCAAACAGGAGATTACCCTGAAGTCCATTTATACACATTCAGGTACCTTACTCAGACCGGCAATTGCGTCGGCCTGGGTGTGTAGTGCTGTAGCGGCATGGACAAATACCTTATCTGAGGGGATGGATAGCCTAGACAAGGATACTATTTTATTGACCCTGGGGCATATAAGAGATGCTGTCCTATATATGTGTGTATGCAAACTACAGGTGGTGCTGCAGGGCCCACACCCTTTTACTTGTCTTGTAGAGCAGCTCTGAAGCTGTTACAGTGCCCAGCTGCTGCAAGAAATCAGCTTGAATGCTTCAGGGGCTTGGGCATGGCCAACATGAGCCCCACACCGAAAGAGGGTGGGGGTGTTTAATGCAAACTTGGGGTTATACAAGCGCCGCAAAAGGCCGCCATGCCCTGCATGCCCCTTTTCTCTTTTCATATACAGATGAGGGTTCCAGCCAACTTTGGCCCACTGCTTGGATGACATCACCGTATGCAAATCCGTCTGCTGCAGACCTTCCCCCAGGAATGCTTGCAATAGTTGTTGCATATGGTTTAATGTCTGAGGGTGCTTCAGTATTAGGCAGCCTTCCGCCCTCCCATGTTCATCTGAAAAGATGTGGTCTCCCTGCAGTTGTTGTCCCCAGACGAGAGTTCCCTTGTGCTTCCTCAGTTAAATCTCCTTAACTTGACGGGGGTGTGCCCGAGCAGCCGCCCTCCCCAGCCCTATCCCAACACATACTTATCTTGCATATGAGATCTCTTGATCATGAAGATAGTTCTCACAGGTTGAGGTTCATCCTGGCCCCGCTCCCCGCTGGAGAGCGCTGATGGGGACAGCAGCGGGGCTTCAGCAGAAGGGTGAGTATGTGTGGCCAGAGACCTCCCTTCCCATGTGCAGGCCTGCAGAGTCTGCCACGCAGGATTGGGCATGTGGCACTCTCCCTCCCAGGGGCTCTTCCAGATGTAGCTCCTCAGCAGTATTTTTCCCGGGCTGCGCGGCGCTCTCCCCGACTGGCATCCGCCCTGGAACACTGCCTTCCTCAACGCAACATCAGCAGGGGGCCCTGGCCTCATCAACATCCCAGGTCTTTCTCATGTATGTATCATGTATGTGTGTGTGATATATGTATGAATCATATATGTTTGTGATATATATATATATATATATATATGTATGTATCTATCTATCTATCTATCGTATGTGTGTGTATATATATATGTATCTATCATGTATGTATGTATGTATCTATCTTGTATGTATGTGTTCTATCTATCTATCTATCTATCTATCTATCTATCTATCGTGTGTGTGATATATGTATGTATCTATCATGTATGTGTTATATGTATGTATCACACCTTCCTCTATACATATACATACATACATACATACATACATACATACACACACCTATATCTGTACGTACACTGACATACACACACCAACATCTATAGATTAACACGCTGACCCCTAAACGTACACCAACGTACCCACACCTGCATCTATACCTACACATGCTGACACGTGGACGTACACCGGCTTACCCACATGTGAATCTATACATACATATGCTGACACCTGGACATACACTGATGTACCCACACCTAACATCTATACATATACATGCTAACACCTGGACGTATACAGACGTACCCACATTTGCATCCATGCATATATAGATGTAGGTGTGTGTACGTCAGTGTACGTCCAGGTGTCAACGCGTGTATGTATAGATGCAGGTGTGGGTACGTCTGTGTATGTCCAGGTGTCAGAATGTGTATGTATAGATGCAGGTGTGGGAACGTCAGTGTAGGTTCAGGTGTCAGCGCGTGTATGTATAGATGCAGGTGCTTGTATGTCCAGATGTCAGTGCATGTATGTATAGATGCAAGTGTGGGTACGTCGGTGTATGTCCATTTGTCAGCGCGTGTATATATAGATGCAGGTGCTTGTATGTTGGTGTATGTCCAGGTGTCAGCATGTGTATGTATAGATGCAGGTGTGGGAATGTTGGTGTATGTCCAGGTGTCAGGGCGTGTATGTATGGATATTAGGTGTGGGTACATCAGTGTATGTCCAGGTGTTAGCGCATGTATGTATAGATGCAGGATAATAATCACACAGCGTGCCCCCCACCAACCACAAACCTCCCCCACCCCCCTGTATGACATAAACACCGCTAATTCCACTTACACACAATAATTTCAGTTTGCGACCAGGAGCCGGCAATGTATGTGCACCCAAATGAAGCCACTGTACATGCCCTGCAGGCTGCTATGTACTGCAACAGGTGCAACAAATGTAAATGCCCTATCTTTAAAATGGGGCATATTTTACTAAATTAAAAAAACCTGTAACTTTCTGTAAAACCTTAACCCCAAAAGGCACTACACTAACATCGGGGTGTAGAGTTGGATCTTGATCCAAGGCACCAACAGGCTAAAGCTTTGACTGTTCCCAGGATGCCTTGCACCGCCTCCTCTACAACCCTGCCCAGTGGCGTAACTAGACCTTTGTGGGCCCCATAGCAAAATTCTGAATGGGCCCACCAGCACTCAACAAGAATGAGTGGCGTTTGGGGTCAGAAAAGTAGAGGGGAAGGGGTCTGACAGAGTAGGGGGCAGGACATGAATGAATAGAAATAGAATACTGAGAAACTGAGGTGTCCATTATATAAAGAAATACAGTATGTGTGTCTGTGTGTATATCACACACACACACATATAAGGGAAATTCAAATGCCCTCAATTATTGCGCCCATTACACTCTGGTTTAGGTGCACAAAGCACCTAAACCTGAATAAAGTAATGGGCGCGATCATGAAAAGACACCGTTTGGTTGCCCAAATGGGTCTCTTTGCACACATTTCAGCTTGTTTCCCCTGGGGGTAGCGAGCTGAAATAAACATGTCGCACCCGTTGGCAGCAACATTAGAATAGCTGCTGACGGGCAGTAAGATTAGCGACCCTAGTGGCCGACACAAACACCGGGCCCATCTAGGAGTGGCACTGCAGTGTCACGCAGGATGTCCCTTCCAAAAAACCCTCCCCAATCAGCACATGATGCAAAGAAAAAGAAAAGAAAAAAGAGGTGCAAGATGGAATTATCCTTGGGCCCTCCCACCCACCCTTATGTTGTATAAACAAAACAGGACATGCACACTTTAACCAACCCATCATTTCAGTGACAGGGTCTGCCACACGACTGTGACTGATATGACGGGTTGGTTTGGACCCCCCCCAAAAAAGAAGCAATTAATCTCTCCTTGCACAAACTGGCTCTACAGAGGCAAGATGTCCACCTCATCTTCACCCTCCGATATATCACCGTGTACATCCCCCTCCTCACAGATTATCAATTCGTCCCCACTGGAATCCACCATCTCAGCTCCCTGTGTACTTTGTGGAGGCAATTGCTGCTGGTCAATGTCTCCGCGGAGGAATTGATTATAATTCATTTTAATGAACATCATCTTCTCCACATTTTCTGGATGTAACCTCGTACGCCGATTGCTGACAAGGTGAGCGGCGGCACTAAACACTCTTTCGGAGTACACACTTGTGGGAGGGCAACTTAGGTAGAATAAAGCCAGTTTGTGCAAGGGCCTCCAAATTGCCTCTTTTTCCTGCCAGTATAAGTACGGACTGTGTGACGTGCCTACTTGGATGCGGTCACTCATATAATCCTCCACCATTCTATCAATGTTGAGAGAATCATATGCAGTGACAGTAGACGACATGTCCGTAATCGTTGTCAGGTCCTTCAGTCCGGACCAGATGTCAGCATCAGCAGTCGCTCCAGACTGCCCTGCATCACCGCCAGCGGGTGGGCTCGGAATTCTGAGCCTTTTCCTCGCACCCCCAGTTGCGGGAGAATGTGAAGGAGGAGATGTTGACAGGTCGCGTTCCGCTTGACTTGACAATTTTGTCACCAGCAGGTCTTTCAACCCCAGCAGACCTGTGTCTGCCGGAAAGAGAGATCCAAGGTAGGCTTTAAATCTAGGATCGAGCACGGTGGCCAAAATGTAGTGCTCTGATTTCAACAGATTGACCACCCGTGAATCCTTGTTAAGCGAATTAAGGGCTGCATCCACAAGTCCCACATGCCTAGCGGAATCGCTCCGTGTTAGCTCCTTCTTCAATGCCTCCAGCTTCTTCTGCAAAAGCCTGAAGAGGGGAATGACCTGACTCAGGCTGGCAGTGTCTGAACTGACTTCACGTGTGGCAAGTTCAAAGGGCATCAGAACCTTGCACAACGTTGAAATCATTCTCCACTGCACTTGAGACAGGTGCATTCCATCTCCTATATCGTGCTCAATTGTATAGGCTTGAATGGCCTTTTGCTGCTCCTCCAACCTCTGAAGCATATAGAGGGTTGAATTCCACCTCGTTACCACTTCTTGCTTCAGATGATGGCAGGGCAGGTTCAGTAGTTTTTGGTGGTGCTCCAGTCTTCTGTACGTGGTGCCTGTACGCCGAAAGTGTCCCGCAATTTTTCTGGCCACCGACAGCATCTCTTGCACGCCCCTGTCGTTTTTTAAAAAATTCTGCACCACCAAATTCAAGGTATGTGCAAAACATGGGACGTGCTGGAATTTGCCCATATTTAATGCACACACAATATTGCTGGCGTTGTCCGATGCCACAAATCCACAGGAGAGTCCAATTGGGGTAAGCCATTCCGCGATGATCTTCCTCAGTTGCCGTAAGAGGTTTTCAGCTGTGTGCGTATTCTGGAAAGCGGTGATACAAAGCGTAGCCTGCCTAGGAAAGAGTTGGCGTTTGCGAGATGCTGCTACTGGTGCCGCCGCTGCTGTTCTTGCGGCGGGAGTCCATACATCTACCCAGTGGGCTGTCACAGTCATATAGTCCTGACCCTGCCCTGCTCCACTTGTCCACATGTCCGTGGTTAAGTGGACATTGGGTACAACTGCATTTTTTAGGACACTGGTGAGTCTTTTTCTGACGTCCGTGTACATTCTCGGTATCGCCTGCCTAGAGAAGTGGAACCTAGATGGTATTTGGTAACGGGGGCACACTGCCTCAATAAATTGTCTAGTTCCCTGTGAACTAACGGCGGATACCGGACGCACGTCTAACACCAACATAGTTGTCAAGGACTCAGTTATCCGCTTTGCAGTAGGATGACTGCTGTGATATTTCATCTTCCTCGCAAAGGACTGTTGAACAGTCAATTGCTTACTGGAAGTAGTACAAGTGGGCTTACGACTTCCCCTCTGGGATGACCATCGACTCCCAGCGGCAACAACAGCAGCGCCAGCAGCAGTAGGCGTTACACGCAAGGATGCATCGGAGGAATCCCAGGCAGGAGAGGACTCGTCAGACTTGCCAGTGACATGGCCTGCAGGACTATTGGCATTCCTGGGGAAGGAGGAAATTGACACTGAGGGAGTTGGTGGGGTGGTTTGCGTGAGCTTGGTTACAAGAGGAAGGGATTTACTGGTCAGTGGACTGCTTCCGCTGTCACCCAAAGTTTTTGAACTTGTCACTGACTTATTATGAATGCGCTGCAGGTGACGTATAAGGGAGGATGTTCCGAGGTGGTTAACGTCCTTACCCCTACTTATTACAGCTTGACAAAGGGAACACACGGCTTGACACCTGTTGTCCGCATTTCTGGTGAAATACCTCCACACCGAAGAGCTGATTTTTTTGGTATTTTCACCTGGCATGTCAACGGCCATATTCCTCCCACGGACAACAGGTGTCTCCCCGGGTGCCTGACTTAAACAAACCACCTCACCATCAGAATCCTTCTGGTCAATTTCCTCCCCAGCGCCAGCAACACCCATATCCTCCTCATCCTGGTGTACTTCAACACTGACATCTTCAATCTGACTATCAGGAACTAGAGATGAGCGCCTGAAATTTTTCGGGTTTTGTGTTTTGGTTTTGGGTTCGGTTCCGCGGCCGTGTTTTGGGTTCGACCGCGTTTTGGCAAAACCTCACCGAATTTTTTTTGTCGGATTCGGGTGTGTTTTGGATTCGGGTGGTTTTTTCAAAAAACCCTAAAAAACATCTTAAAACATTGAATTTGGGGGTCATTTTGATCCCATAGTATTATTAACCTCAATAACCATAATTAACACTCATTTTCAGTCTATTCTGAACACCTTACACCTCACAATATTATTTTTAGTCCTAAAATTTGCACCGAGGTCGCTGGATGACTAAGCTCAGCGACCCTAGTGGCCGACACAAACACCGGGCCCATCTAGGAGTGGCACTGCAGTGTCACGCAGGATGTCCCTTCCAAAAAACCCTCCCCAAACAGCACATGACGCAAAGAAAAAAAGAGGCGCAATGAGGTAGCTGTGTGAGTAAGATTAGCGACCCTAGTGGCCGACACAAACACCGGGCCCATCTAGGAGTGGCACTGCAGTGTCACGCAGGATGTCCCTTCCAAAAAACCCTCCCCAAACAGCACATGACGCAAAGAAAAAAAGAGGCGCAATGAGGTAGCTGTGTGAGTAAGATTAGCGACCCTAGTGGCCGACACAAACACCTGGCCCATCTAGGAGTGGCACTGCAGTGTCACGCAGGATGTCCCTTCCAAAAAACCCTCCCCAAACAGCACATGACGCAAAGAAAAAAAGAGGCGCAATGAGGTAGCTGACTGTGTGAGAAAGATAAGCGACCCTAGTGGCCGACACAAACACCGGGCCCATCTAGGAGTGGCACTGCAGTGTCACGCAGGATGTCCCTTCCAAAAAACCCTCCCCAAACAGCACATGACGCAAAGAAAAATAAAAGAAAAAAGAGGTGCAAGATGGAATTGTCCTTGGGCCCTTCCCACCCACCCTTATGTTGTATAAACAAAACAGGACATGCACACTTTAACCAACCCATCATTTCAGTGACAGGGTCTGCCACACGACTGTGACTGAAATGACGGGTTGGTTTGGACCCCCACCAAAAAAGAAGCAATTAATCTCTCCTTGCACAAACTGGCTCTACAGAGGCAAGATGTCCACCTCATCATCATCCTCCGATATATCACCGTGTACATCCCCCTCCTCACAGATTATCAATTCGTCCCCACTGGAATCCACCATGTCAGCTCCCTGTGTACTTTGTGGAGGCAATTGCTGCTGGTCAATGTCTCCGCGGAGGAATTGATTATAATTCATTTTAATGAACATCATCTTCTCCACATTTTCTGGATGTAACCTCGTACGCCGATTGCTGACAAGGTGAGCGGCGGCACTAAACACTCTTTCGGAGTACACACTTGTGGGAGGGCAACTTAGGTAGAATAAAGCCAGTTTGTGCAAGGGCCTCCAAATTGCCTCTTTTTCCTGCCAGTATAAGTACGGACTGTGTGACGTGCCTACTTGGATGCGGTCACTCATATAATCCTCCACCATTCTATCAATGGTGAGAGAATCATATGCAGTGACAGTAGACGACATGTCCGTAATGGTTGTCAGGTCCTTCAGTCCGGACCAGATGTCAGCATCAGCAGTCGCTCCAGACTGCCCTGCATCACCGCCAGCGGGTGGGCTCGGAATTCGGATTTGGGATTTCGAAGAACGCACAGTTCTTTGCTGTGCTGCTTTTGCCAGCTTGAGTCTTTTCATTTTTCTAGCGAGAGGCTGAGTGCTTCCATCCTCATGTGAAGCTGAACCACTAGCCATGAACATAGGCCAGGGCCTCAGCCGTTCCTTGCCACTCCGTGTGGTAAATGGCATATTGGCAAGTTTACGCTTCTCCTCCGACAATTTTATTTTAGGTTTTGGAGTCCTTTTTTTTCTGATATTTGGTGTTTTGGATTTGACATGCTCTGTACTATGACATTGGGCATCGGCCTTGGCAGACGACGTTGCTGGCATTTCATCGTCTCGGCCATGACTAGTGGCAGCAGCTTCAGCACGAGGTGGAAGTGGATCTTGATCTTTCCCTAATTTTGGAACCTCAACTTTTTTGTTCTCCATATTTTATAGGCAGAACTAAAAGGCACCTCAGGTAAACAATGGAGATGGATGGATTGGATACTAGTATACAATTATGGACGGACTGCCACGGTTAGGTGGTATAAAAAAACCACGGTTAGGTGGTATATATTGTAATACAATTATGGATGGACGGACTGCCTGCCGAGTGCCGACACAGAGGTAGCCACAGCCGTGAACTACCGCACTGTACACTGGTTGATAAAGAGATAGTAGTATACTCGTAACAACTAGTATGACTGACTATGACGGTATAAAGAATGAAAAAAAAACCACGGTTAGGTGGTATATATTGTAATACAATTATGGATGGACGGACTGCCTGCCGAGTTCCGACACAGAGGTAGCCACAGCCGTGAACTACCGCACTGTACACTGGTTGATAAAGAGATAGTAGTATACTCGTAACAACTAGTATGACTGACTATGACGGTATAAAGAATGAAAAAAAAACCACGGTTAGGTGGTATATATTATAATACAATTATGGATGGACGGACTGCCTGCCGACTGCCGACACAGAGGTAGCCACAGCCGTGAACTACCGCACTGTACACTGGTTGATAAAGAGATAGTAGTATACTCGTAACAACTAGTATGACACTATGACGGTATAAAGAATGAAAAAAAAACCACGGTTAGGTGGTATATATTATAATAATACAATTATGGATGGACGGACTGCCTGCCGAGTTCCGACACAGAGGTAGCCACAGCCGTGAACTACCGCACTGTACACTGGTTGATAAAGAAATAGTAGTATACTCGTAACAACTAGTATGACTGACTATGACGGTATAAAGAATGAAAAAAAAACCACGGTTAGGTGGTATATATTGTAATACAATTATGGATGGACGGACTGCCTGCCGAGTTCCGACACAGAGGTAGCCACAGCCGTGAACTACCGCACTGTACACTGGTTGATAAAGAGATAGTAGTATACTCGTAACAACTAGTATGACTGACTATGACGGTATAAAGAATGAAAAAAAAACCACGGTTAGGTGGTATATATTATAATACAATTATGGATGGACGGACTGCCTGCCGACTGCCGACACAGAGGTAGCCACAGCCGTGAACTACCGCACTGTACACTGGTTGATAAAGAGATAGTAGTATACTCGTAACAACTAGTATGACACTATGACGGTATAAAGAATGAAAAAAAAACCACGGTTAGGTGGTATATATTATAATAATACAATTATGGATGGACGGACTGCCTGCCGAGTTCCGACACAGAGGTAGCCACAGCCGTGAACTACCGCACTGTACACTGGTTGATAAAGAGATAGTAGTATACTCGTAACAACTAGTATGACTGACTATGACGGTATAAAGAATGAAAAAAAAACCACGGTTAGGTGGTATATATTGTAATACAATTATGGATGGACGGACTGCCTGCCGAGTTCCGACACAGAGGTAGCCACAGCCGTGAACTACCGCACTGTACACTGGTTGATAAAGAGATAGTAGTATACTCGTAACAACTAGTATGACTGACTATGACGGTATAAAGAATGAAAAAAAAACCACGGTTAAGTGGTATATATTGTAATACAATTATGGATGGACGGACTGCCTGCCGAGTTCCGACACAGAGGTAGCCACAGCCGTGAACTACCGCACTGTACACTGGTTGATAAAGAGATAGTAGTATACTCGTAACAACTAGTATGACTGACTATGACGGTATAAAGAATGAAAAAAAAACCACGGTTAGGTGGTATATATTATAATACAATTATGGATGGACGGACTGCCTGCCGACTGCCGACACAGAGGTAACCACAGCCGTGAACTACCGCACTGTACACTGGTTGATAAAGAGATAGTAGTATACTCGTAACAACTAGTATGACACTATGACGGTATAAAGAATGAAAAAAAAACCACGGTTAGGTTGTGCTGCCTCAGTTGAATCTCCTTTACTTGACAGAGATGTGCCTGAGCAGCGGCCCTCCCCAGCCCTATCCCAAATCATACTTATTTTGCATAGGAGATACCATGGTCATGAAGATTGTTCTCCCAGGGTGAGGTTCATTCATTGCATTCTGGGTATGCTGACCCCTGTGATTTCCCCAAATGTGGGAAACTCGACTGCATTATTTGTGGTAGTGGGGGACTGTGTTTGTGCTTTCCTCTGGTCAGCTCTGGTAAAAGCCAGATTTCTGTGTCTCAGATCTTCCTCTAGCCTTGTTCTTCTTTCGAGAGTTCTCTTGTGCTGCCTCAGTTGGATCTCCTTCACTTGACAGGGGGGTGCCCGAGCAGCGACCCTCCTCAGCTCTTGCCCAACTCCTACTTACCTGCCAGGTATGATCAGGAAGGTGCTTCTCCCAGGGCAAGGCTCACCCATTGCACTCTGGGTGTGCTGCATCTGCGATTTCCCCAAATGTGGGACACTTGACTGCATAATTTGTGTTTCCTCTGGTCGGCTCTCATATAATTCAGATCTCTTTGTCTCAGGTCTCTAATGCTAATGGCTGATTAGAATAAATGCCGTGCAGCTGCCTTGCTGCACGGCCAGAGAGCAGGTGAATATCTTAATTTCCTAAAGCCTAGCAACGGGGAATGCGGTCCGCCAGTGGCGTCCCCGTTGCTAGGGTCCGTGCGGCTCAGCGCGCCCGGCGTCTAGCGTTGCTAGGGAGCCGGCGGCTGTACGTGCACGGCATCTCTAGTTGCTAGGCGCCGGGCCGCGCAGACCATCAAGCGGACCCCGGCGCCAAACAGTACCCCCCCCTTGAGGAGGGGTCAAGGAACCCCTAAAGCCAGGTTTCTGAGGAAATTCCCGAAAAAATGCCCTCTTGAGCCTCGGGGCATGAAGATCCTTATCCAGGACCCAAGACCTTTCCTCCGGACCATAGCCTTTCCAGTGAACCAGAAAATACAGCCGATCCCGGGACAATTTGGAATCGAGAACCTTCTCTACCAAGAACTCCTGTTGTCCCTGTACATCTACTGGAGATCTACCCTGAGAGATCTTCCGAGGAAATCTACTGGAAGAAACGTATTGTTTCAACAGGGAACAATGAAACGTATTTCCAATCCGGAGAGATCTTGGTAAACGTAACCGAAAGGCAACTGGGTTGACTCTTTTAATAATAAGAAATGGCCCAATAAATTTGGGTCCCAGTCTAGCTGAGGATTGTCGAAGCCTGATGTTGCGAGTCGACAACCACACCCTATCTCCCACCTTAAAAGTGCAAGGACGTCGGAGCCTGTCAGAAAATTTCTTCTCTCGAAAGGCCGCTTTTCTGAGAGCAAGGTGCACCTTTTTCCAAATGGCTCTGAGATGGGAGGTTAAGGTAAGCGAGGAGACTGAGGAATGATGAAAAAAAGAATTAGCTCTGGGGTGAAAACCAAAAACTGAAAAGAATGGAGACTCTTTAGTGGAGGAATGACAAGAATTATTGTAAGCAAATTCAGCCAACGGAAGAAACTCGGACCAATCATTCTGGAGTTTGGCTGAATACAAGCGCAAATATTGTTTCAATGATTGGTTAACTCGTTCGGTTTGCCCGTTGGATTGTGGGTGGTAACCGGATGTTAACGACAATTTCATCTTCAATGAGGCACAAAAACATTTCCAGAATTGTGCGATGAATTGTGGACCCCGATCAGAAACAATATCAGTAGGCAACCCATGAAGCCTGAATACATGGCGGAGAAACAAAACTGCCAACCCTTGGGCAGAAGGCAATCGGGGAAGAGCAATAAAATGAGCCATTTTACTAAAACGGTCCACTACCACCCATATGACTCGGAATCCGGCTGAAAGGGGAAGGTCAACCACAAAATCCATAGAAATATGAGACCATGGCCTGAGAGGAACATTTAAGGGCATAAGTTGCCCGATGGGCAAGGAACGGGGAACCTTATGCTGTGCACAAACCTGACATGAATAAACAAATTCCTTGACGTCTTTAGAAAGACCAGGCCACCATACTGAGCGAGAGACTAACTCCAATGTCTTAGAGACTCCTGGATGCCCTGAAACTTTGTTATCATGGAATTCCGTTAAAACAGTAACTCTCAAAAACTCAGGGACGTAAAGACGACCAGCAGGAGTAATTCTAGGAGCTTGGTGTTGAAGCTGTTTTAACTGGGTAAATAAATCTTGTGTGAGGCCCGCCCAGATGACCGAAGATGGAAGTATGGGGGTAACAGGATTGTTATTGTGAACCGGAAGAAAGCTATGTGACAGGGCATCAGCCTTAGTATTCTTGGAACCAGGCCTGAAAGTGATTATAAATTTGAAACGCGTAAAAAATAATGCCCAACGTGCCTGCCGGGCATTAAGCCGCTTAGCCGATTCAATGTATTGCAGGTTCTTATGGTCAGTCAATACCGAAATAGTATGTTTTGCTCCCTCCAGCCAATGCCTCCACTCCTCGAAAGCCCATTTTACCGCCAGTAACTCCCGATTACCAACGTCATAGTTGGATTCAGCGGAGGAGAATTTCCTGGACATAAAGGCACAAGGATGTAACTCCAGAGACTCCGGATCCTTTTGAGAAAGGATAGCCCCCACTCCAACCTCCAAGGCATCAACCTCCACCACAAAGGGCAATTCCGGATTAGGATGTCTGAGGACTGGAGCCGAGACAAAGGCTTGTTTCAAGGCCCGGAAGGACAACTCAGCTTCATGCGACCAGTTGGTAGGATCCGCTCCTTTCTTTGTCAGAGCTACAATGGGAGCAACCAGGTCAGAAAAAGAATGAATGAACCTCCTATAATAATTCGCAAACCCTAAAAAACGCTTAATTGCTTTTAAATTGGTGGGTTGCGCCCAACTAAGGATGGCCTGGAGTTTCTTTGGTTCCATGGAAAATCCCTGAGGGGAAATTATGTACCCTAAAAAAGATACTTCCGTGACATGAAACTCACACTTCTCCAGCTTGGCATATAAATGATTCTCACATAACTTTTGAAGAACCAGACGCACCTGGGTAACATGTTGTTCCATTGATTTAGAAAAAATCAGGATGTCGTCTAAGTAAACGACCACGAATTTCCCTAGGAAGTCACGGAGCACATCGTTAATGAGGTCTTGAAAAACTGCCGGAGCATTGGACAGGCCGAACGGCATCACCAGGTATTCGTAGTGACCCGACTGAGTACTGAAGGCCGTTTTCCACTCATCTCCAGATTTAATTCGGATGAGGTTGTACGCTCCTCTAAGGTCAATTTTAGAAAAAATCACAGCAGAACGTAACTGATCAAAGAGTACAGAAATCAACGGCAAAGGATAGGTGTTTTTAACTGAGATCTTATTCAGGGCTCTAAAATCAATGCAAGGTCTAAGCGAGCCATCCTTTTTCTCCACAAAGAAGAAGCCTGCACTTAAAGGAGATTTTGATGGTCTAATAAATCCTTTCTCAAGGCTCTCCTTTACATAATCATTCATAGCCGCAGTTTCTGGCCCGGATAATGCATATAATCTTCCCTTTGGCAATGCGGCACCAGGAATTAACTCAATAGCACAATCATAAGGCCGATGGGGAGGCAGAATGTCCGCATTGCCTTTGGAGAAAACATCAGCAAACTCCTGGTATTCCACCGGAATGAGTTCTGGAATGATAGCTGCTACTCTGACTGGAAACGTGATACATTCCTTATCACAAAAAGTACCCCAATGTGAAATCTCCCCCGACCGCCAATCAATGGTGGGATTATGAAAGGCCAGCCAAGGGTGACCCAGAACAACTGGAACTGCTGGGCAATATGTAAGAAAGAACTCGATTTTCTCGGAATGTAGAGCTCCTACTGTAAGTAGTGCAGGGGGTGTACGGAGAGAAATAATCCCATTAGACAGCGGACTCCCATCTAAGCCATGCATGGTGACACACCTACCCAAAGGTAACTGAGGAATGCCTAAGGCCTTAGCCCAAGTTAAATCCATAAAGTTTCCTGCAGCTCCACTGTCAACAAAAGCCGACGCCGAAGAACTGAGGCTGCCAAAGGAAACTTTAACTGGGACTAAAAGGGAGTTATTCGAGGAGATAAGCTGCAGACCTAGGTGAACCCCCTCACAATTCACCTGGTCAAAGCGTTTCCCGACTTGTTCGGACAATTACGAGCAAAATGTCCCTTACCCCCACAGTACAGACAAAGACCAGAATTTTGCCTTCTGGCTCTTTCTTCAGGAGACAGCCGGGAGAGACCCATCTGCATGGTCTCCTCTACGTCTTCAGGAATGGAATTTACACACGGACTTGACCTTACAGGTGCTCCTTTTTCAGCCCTCCGCTCTCTGAGACGACGATCAATCTTAATAGAAAGCTCCATGAGTTTATCGAGAGTCTCAGGAGCGGGGTACTGAAGGAGACTGTCTTTTATAGACTCTGATAAGCCGAGGCGAAACTGACTGCGCAGGGCTGGGTCATTCCAGCCACAGTCGTTCGACCAACGGCGAAACTCCGTACAATAAACCTCTGCAGGATTTCTACCCTGTCTGAGAGCGCGCAACTGACTTTCAGCGGACGCCTCTCTATCAGGGTCATCATACAAGAGCCCTAAAGACTCAAAAAAAGCGTCAACTGACAACAATGCCGGATCCTCTGCTCTTAAACCAAATGCCCAGGTCTGAGGATCCCCCTGGAGCAAAGAAATAATAAACCCGACCCGCTGAGATTCAGTACCCGAGGAAGTCGGTCTTAAACGAAAATAAAGTTTACAGGATTCTTTAAAATTAAAAAACTCTTTTCTATCACCAGAAAAACGGTCAGGCAAATGCATCTTTGGTTCAGGGACTACCCTTGGGGAAGCTCGCAAAAGATCTTCCTGCGACTTCACCCGAAGAGAAAGATCCTGAACCATCTGAGTAAGTTCTTGAATCTGGCTGACTAAGAGCTGACCAGGATTTGGCACTAAACCTGTTGGATTCATGAGGCCGATAAACTCTCACAAAACTGAATGAGAAAAAATTAAACCCCGTTTAATTTTAAGTTTTGGTATGGCCGGTAATAATGTTATGATTCCAGCACTCTGGTCAGAGAAGATCTTATGGCAAGGACTGGAGCACTGGAACGGAATGCTGGGGAAGGGAGCAGGACAGGAAAATAGCCCCTGGCGCCCTAACTCTGTTGTCTTACCCGTGTTGTCAGAAATCCCCTGCGAGACTATGGTTTCTTGAGCCCTTGGCAGCCGCGTTTGAAGGGCGGATTATGTCTGCCCAACTTCGATGCCCCCCGGTCTTAATGAGAGACAAAGGGAAACCCGAGACAGGGTGATAACAAGAGGCCCTCTAACTAAACAACCAGGCCAGGGGCTAAGCAAACTCAAAACTATAATATGTGCGGAGAAACCGCCAGGAAAAAGGACAACCAAAATATCCACTTGTCCAATTCTCCTACCCGGCACCGCCAAGTACCAGAGAGGACTTGTGGAAGCGGAACCCTCCGCAAATGCTCCAAACACAAAATATAAAAGGTAAAGCGGCTGAGCCGCAACACACGGCAGAGCCGCAACTCACGAACACCACTGGATATAAAACGGTGATCAGTCAGGACTCCAGGGAACCAAACGACCTCTTGGGATGAGATGACAACTCCCGAATACCGGACTTCTGCGGACTGGAATGACCGGATACAGCAGGACTGGAAACAGACTCTCAGCAAACAAAGGCAGCATGCAGGAAGCTATTACCGGCGTCTGTGAGAAGCCCTGGGAGTGTATTTAACAAGGAGTCCTCCAATCAGCTGCTAAAGGCTGATTAGAATAAATGCCGTGCAGCTGCCTTGCTGCACGGCCAGAGAGCAGGTGAATATCTTAATTTCCTAAAGCCTAGCAACGGGGAACGCGGTCCGCCAGTGGCGTCCCCGTTGCTAGGGTCCGTGCGGCTCAGCGCGCCCGGCGTCTAGCGTTGCTAGGGAGCCGGCGGCTGTACGTGCACGGCGTCTCTAGTTGCTAGGCGCCGGGCCGCGCAGACCATCAAGCTGACCCCGGCGCCTAACAGTATGACTCCCAAAAACAACAACCGCGTCATTGGGACCAACTGCGATTTTGGCAAGTTTAGGAGCCAACCATGTTGTTGAAGAACTGTCAGGGAGAGTAGATGTTTTGCACCAACTGGTCCCTGGATCTCGCCTTTATCAGGAGATCATCCAAGTACGGCATAATTGTGACTCCTTGCTTGCGAAGGAGAACCATCATTTCCACCATCACCCTGGTGAAAATCCTCGGAGCCGTGGACAGACCAAACGGCAACGTCTGAAATTGGTAATGACAATCCTGAATTGCAAACCTCAGGTAGCTTGATGCAGTGGCTAAACGGGAACATGTAATTAGGCATCCTTATGTCTACCAAAACCATGAAATCTCCTTCCTCCGGACTGGAGATCCCTACCCTGAGAGATTCCATCTTGAAATTGAATTTCTTTAGGTAGAAATTGAGGGATTTCAGATTTAAGATTGGTCTGACTGAGCCGTCTGGCTTCGGGAGCACGAAGAGGCTTGAATAAAAACCTTCTCCCTGCTGACTAAGGCCGATTTGAACAATCGGTGAGGGGGAACGTCTTGAAACCCCAGTTTGTACCCTTGTGACACTATTTGTAAAACCCACGAGTCCAGGTCCAAATTAATCCAGAACTGACTGAAGTGTTTTAGACGTGCCCCCACTGGTGTGGGCTCCTGCAAGAGAGCCCCAGCGTCATGCAGTGGATTTGGCAGAAGCAGAGGACGATCTCTGCTCCTGCGATCTTGAAGAGGCTACAGACCTCTTCCCTCTTCTCCTTCCTCTACCTGCAAAGAAAGGGGAATCTTAACTTCTTGCATATCTATTGGGACAAAATGACTGCGTTAGACAATGATGCGTCTTCATCCGTTGAGAGGGAACATAGGGCAAGAAGGTTGACTTACCTGCGGGAGCTGCCGAGATCAAATTAACTAGGCAGTCACCAAACAAGGCTTCACCTTCATAGGGAAGAGACTCCCTTTCTTCTTGGAGTCAGCATCAGCATTCCCTTGGTGAATCCACAATGCCCTCCTATCCGAGACTGCCATGAAATTGGCCCGTGAACTCAAGAGTCCTATATCCCTTGCAGTCGTAAGTATGCTGCAGTGTCCTTGATATGATCCAACGTAAGGATTATCCCATCTCTCCAAGATATCTATATCGGAAGACAAGGTATTCGACCAATTCTTGAATACTACTACTCACCCATGCGCATGTAATGGCAGGTCTAAGTAATGTACCCGTGGTTACATAACTAGAAATAATGTAGCTTCCTGCATACGATCCGCTGGATTTGTGACAGGGCCCCGTGCAGAACAGGGGGTGACTCCCACTTTATTCTGTCCGCAGCAGGAAATGAATAAACAATCGGAAACCTTTTGGGGATTTGAAGCCATCTTGTCGAGCTGGCCCAGACTTTCTCAAACAGAGATGGAGAAACGTTACATCAGCTTTCATTATATATCTATATATACATACATATAGACCCCTTTGTCAGGAACAGCAGGGTCCTCAGTGATGTTAATATGTCCTTAATATCCACAATCATGTACTGAATGCTCCTTGCCAATATTGGATCTAATCAG
Source organism: Pseudophryne corroboree (assembly GCF_028390025.1). NCBI lineage: Eukaryota > Metazoa > Chordata > Amphibia > Anura > Myobatrachidae > Pseudophryne > Pseudophryne corroboree. Next base: position 73,571 of record NW_026970571.1, read on the forward strand.
GAAATATTATGGTCGACATAGGAATCAGTATCCGAGTCAGTATCAGTGTGTAGTAACATTTTTGCGGGCCTGAGGGAAAAGAAGCATAGCCATGAACATCACATCTATTCTCTACGTCTGTGTCTGGGACACAGATTTATCCAACCTCACTCTGATATTATTGAAACTTTCACCCAGTCAGTTATTGGTGGTGCCAACAGGGCCACCATCATATGTCTGCATTCCTAATATAGTTTCCTCTTGGGAAAAACATTCAGCCACCGACATGTTGACACACATGTACCAAGTACCCACAGACACATCGGCTTATGGGGGATAGACCTACAGTAAATCTGTCAGAGGGACAGAGAGGATTTTTCAGCTCACAACCCAGCGCCAAAAGTACACAGTCTGGGAAATAATAAACTCTATAGTGATAGACTTGTAACGCTCTATAGATGTGCTGGTGAGGTGAGGAAGAAGCCCCGCCGCTGTAATGGCACGCTTCTGTCCCGCTCAGAAACAAATAATTAATTACGCTGGCGGGGTAAGGACAGTGCCCAGGCACTAATGTCCACTTTTGCCAGCCTTTTGTGAGGAATTTATGCTGCCCAGGGTGCCCCCCCCCACCCACCCACATGCCCTGCACCCTGCAGTGCCTGTGTTTGTGTGGAAGCATGGCGCACAGCATTCCGCTCGCTGCGTGGTACCTCAGAATGCCATCACTGGAGAAGAAGTCTTCTGTTCTTCTGCTACTCGCCTGTCTTCTGACTTCTGGCTCTGTAAGGGGGTGATGGCAGGCTACGGGAGTGGGCATCTAGGCGTACCCAGCGATCAGCACCCTCAGGAGCTAATGGTGTCCTGTCAGCCAGAAGCAGAGCCATTGAACTCACTAGAAGTTGGTCATACTTCTCTCCCCTAAGTTCCACGAAGCAGGGAGACTGTTGCCAGCAGCCTCCCTGAAAATAAGAAAAACTAACATAAGTCTTTTCAGAGAAACTCAGTAGAGCTCCCCTGTAGTGCATCCAGTCTCACTGGGCACAATTCTAAAACTGGAGTCTGGAGGAGGGGTATAGAGGGAGGAGACAGTTCACACCCTTTGAAAGTCTTAAAGTGCCCATGTCTCCTGCGGATCCCGTCTATACCCCATGGTTCTTAATGTGATCCCAGCATCCTCTAGGACGTATGAGAAAACAAATAACGCACATACGAGGAGGAGAGAACAAAGGAAGCTATAAGGAGGGGAGGGGAGGGGAGGGGGGGGGGAGGTAAGGTAGTAAAGGGATATTGGATAAACTACAACCTTATACATATTCATTAATGTACCAGTAGTTAGAAGTAGAAGAGCTCTAACAGAAACCACAAAGCTTATCTAAAGCCACACCACACTGGATATGCCCAATCTCATTTGATCTTTGAAGCAAAGCAGTATTGGACTTTGTTACTACCAAGCAGTCTCCCATCCATGTATTATCAGATTCTTTAGGTGTTTTTAAACTACCAACACCCTTTTCTTGGTACTGTACATTTAATTTTTACACATATTCTTTTATGTACCAGAAGTTAGAAGTAGAAGAGCTCTAACAGAAACCACGAGCTCATCTACAGCCACAGCACACTGGATTTGCCCAATCTCTCCTGATCATGGAAGCTGAGCAGTGTTGGTCCTGGTTTTAGTACTTGGATGGGAGACCACCAGGAAATACCAGGAGCTGTGTGTATTTTTACAAAACCAACACCGTTCTCTTGATGCATTCCATTTTGAAACATTGGGGCAGATCTATTAAGCCTGGGGAACTGATAAAGTGCAAGGTGATAAAGTACCAGCCAGTCAGCTCCTAACTGTCATTTTTCAAACCCAGCCTGTGACATGGCAATTAGGAGCTGATTGGCTGGTACTTTATCACCATGCAAATTATCATTTCACCAGGTTTAATAAATCGTCCGCTTATTCATTTATGTACGAGTAGTTAGAAGTAGAACTCTAACAGAAACCACTAAGCTCATCTACAGCCACACCACACTGTATATGCCCAATATCACCTGATCTTAGGCCTGGTTTGTTCTTGGATGTGAGACCACCTGGGAATACCAGGTGCTGTAGGTAGTTTTATACTACCAACACCGTTCTCTTGATGCATTCTATTTTGAAACTTATTCATTGATGTAGAAGTTAGAAACAGCAAAAATCATCTACAGCCGCATCACACTGGATATGTCCAATCCAGTGGCGTAACTAGAAATTTTTCTCCCCCAAGCCAAAAAATTCTTCGGCGCCCCCCCCCCCCCCCTTCATGCTCCATAATTGGGAGCAAGAAAGGGATAAATATGCGCGCGCCTAAGGCGCGCGCGTCAAAAAAGGGGCGTGGTTTTGTTGGAGTGGGCGTGGTTTCGCATAAAGGGGCGTGGCATTGCAGGAAAAGACTACCTTATACCCCAGTTTTGCAACCTGCACGCCCATACGTTTGCCACCACAGGAAAGAAAAATAATCCTGATTCATGCCCCTTACATTATTTGTCATTTTTCCTCCTTATAGTAATGCCCAGTATACATTATGCCACAAACTGCAATGGCCCTTAGACATTATGCCGCACACAATAATGCACGACACAATATGCACACACTGTAATGCCCCCGACACATTATGCCACACACCGTAATGTCTGTGACACATTATGCCACACACCGTAATGCCTGTGACACATTATGACAGGAATCGCAATGCCCGTTATACATTATGCTTCACACTGCAATGCCCCTGATACATTATAGCACATACAATGTCTGTGACACATTATGACACACACCGCAATGTCCGTGATACATTATGCCACACACTGCAATGCCCAATACATTATAGCACATACAATGCCTGTGACACATTATGCCACACACTGCAATGACCTTGAGACATTATACCACAATGCCCGTGATATAGTATACCATACACCGTAATGCCTGTGACACATACCGCAATGCCCTGCCCGTTATACCCTATGCCACACATCGCAATGCCCGTTATGTATTATGCCACACTGCAATGACCCTGAGACATTATACCACATACCACAATGCCCGTGATATAGTATACCACACACCGTAATGCCTGACACATTATGACACACACCGCAATGTCCGTGATACATTATGCCACACACTGCAATGACCCTGAGACATTATACCACATATCACAATGCCCGCGATATAGTATACCATACACCGTAATGCCTGCGACACATTATGACACACACCGCAATGTCCGTGATACATTATGCCACACACCGTAATGCCCATTACACATTAAGTCCTACAGTAAGGCTTCTAATTACTTTTCAATTACCTGCTCGTTGTCAGGGGTTTCATGCACTGGGTGTCATGCTCGTTGCCAGGGGTTTCATGCTCTTGGTTCCATGCACGGTGCCAGGGGTTTTCATGCTCAGGGTGTCATGCTCGTTGCCAGGGGTTTCATGCACTGGGTGTCATGCTCGTTGCCAGGTGTTTCATGCACTGGGTGTCATGCTCGTTGCCAGATGTTTCATGCACTGGGTGTCATGCTCGTTGCTAGGAGGTAGTCCTTGTTGCTAGGGCTGTGCTCCCAGTGCCACATATGTCCCCAGTGCCAGATATTCCCCCACGGTGCCAGGTACTTACATGCCCCAGTGCCAAATATAGTCGTCCCCCCCATGTGCCAGGTACACATATGCCCCCAGTGCCAGATATTCCCCCCCAGTGCCATATATGCCCCCAGTGCCAGATATTCCCCCCAGTGCCATATATGCCCCCCGTGCCATATATGCCCCCAGTGCCAGATACCCCCCCCAGTGCCATATATGCCCCCAGTGCCAGATATTCCCCCCCAGTGCCATATATGCCCCAGTGCCAGATATCCCCCCCAGTGCCAGATATGCCCCCAGTGCCAGATATTCCCCCTAGTGCCAGAAATGCCCCAGTGCCAGATATTCCTCCCTCCCCCCCCCCGTGCCATATATGCCCCCAGTGCCAGATATTTACCCCCCCCCGCCGTCGCTTTTTGGAGGGACACGGAGAGCACAGCTCGTCTCTCCTGTGTCCCTCCTGCTGCATCATCTCCGGCGGCCGCGGGTCTAATAGGGGGAAGTGCTGGTTCGTGAGCCAATTAGAGCTCACGGACGGCACTTCCCCCTATTAGACCCGCGGCCGCCGGAGATGATGCAGCAGGAGGGACACAGGGAGGCGCGCTGTGTGCCCTCCGTGTCCCTCCAAAAAGCGGCGGAGGGAAGGAGACTGCAGACTGACATGCGGACGCTCGTCCGCATGTCAGTCTGCTGTAAATCAGTGGCGCCCCCGCAGCCCCTCGCCCCCAAGCCACCGCGAGGACTGCGGGGGCAGTAGTTACGCCACTGGTCCAATCTCATCTGATGATGGAAGCTAAGCAGTGTTGTGCCTGGTTTGTTTTTGGATTTCAAGTCCTGCCTTCTGGTTTGGCCACGGCACCTCGGATATTCACCAAGGTCATGGCCGTGATGACGACCCTTCACCATCAGAGAATCAGGATCCTGCCAAATCTGGACGACTTGCTGATCCTGGTGAACTCCCAAGAGGTTCTCCACAGTTATCTGGAACTGGCGGTCCAATTCCTAAAAGTCCACGGGTGGCTCATCAACTGAAAAAAGTCCTCGCTGGTCCCTGCTCGGAACATTGTGCACCTAGGGGCACTGCTGGACACACACAGCCAACAATTGTTTCTGTCTCCAGAGAAAGTCCTGAAAATTCAGGACAGTATCGTCCTCTCTCGCCCAAGAGTGTTGATACACATGGCGATGCAAGTACTAGACCTCATGGTGTCGGCTTTCGATATGGTAGAGTACGCTCAATTTCATTACCGCCCTCTGCAGAGGTTAATCCTCTCCAAGTGGGACGGCCTGCCTCATCGGATGATGTCTCAAATGATCTCCTTGACTCCGGAGGTTCGTCTGACACTGAGCTGGAGGCTACAGGTCCAACAGTTGAGCAGGGACCATCCCTTCTGGATCTCCAACTGTGTCCTCCTGACAATGGATGCCAGTCTTTTGGGCTGGGCCATGGTGTTGGAGCAACACTTTCTCCAGGGTCAGTGGACCAGGGAGGAATCTCTCCTCCTGATATACATTCTGGAATTGCAGGCAGTGTTCAATTAATTGACACTGGCCCTGCCTCTAGTACAGAACAGGCCTGTTCAAGTACAATCTGACAACGCCACCACGGTAGTGTACACAAATCATCAAGGCGGCACTCGAAACTGCATGGCAAAGCTGGAAGTATCAAAAATCCTCCGTTGGGTAGAAAGTCATCTGACAGCAATATCGGCAGTGTTCATTTCCGGAGTCCTCAACTAGGAAGCGGATTTCCTCAGTCGTCAGGACGTTCACGCTGGAGAGTGGAGAGGCCGCAGCAGAAATGTCTGCACTGGTGTCAGTAGGTGACTGAGGCAGGGATGACTGGGAGATAGTGGGTGACAGGGAGATAGTGGGTTACTGAGGGAGGGGTGATAGGAAGGGGTTGGGTAAGTATGGGAAGAAAGTGGGTGACAGGTATAATAAATGACTAAGGCAGGGGTGATAGGGAGATAGTGGATGACTGTGGCAGGGGTGACAGGGACAGTAAGAGACTGAGGCAGGGGTGACAGGGATAGTGGCTGACTGAGGCAGGGGTGACTGGGAGATAGTGGGTGACTGAGGCAGGGTTGACAGGGATAGTGGGTGACTGAAGCAGGGGTGATAGGGTGACAGTGGGTGACTAAAGCAGGGGTGACTGGTATAGTGGGTGACTGAGGCAGGGATCGCAGATATAGTGGTTGACTGAGGCAGCGGTGACTGGGAGATAGTGGGTAACTGAGGCAGGGGTGACAGGGAAAGTGTGTGACTCAGGCAGGGGTGATAGGGAGATAGTGGGCTGCATATCTCTGCCTCACTGCAGCAGCACATTCCTGCTTCAATGACAGCAGCACATCCCTACCTCACTTATAGCAGCACATCCCTGCCTCGCTGACAGCAGCACATCCCTGCCTCGCTGACAGCAGCACATCCCTGCCTCGCTGACAGCAGCACATCCCTGCTTCGCTGACAACAGCACATCCCTGCTTCGCTGACAGCAGCACATCCCTGCCTCGCTGACAGCAGCACATCCCTGTCTCGCTGACAGCAGCACAGCACTGCTTCGCTGACAGCAGCACATCACTGCTTCACTACCAGCAGCACATCCCTGCCTCACTGGCAGCAGCACATCCCTGCCTTACTGACAGCTGTATATTCAGACCTGATCCCTGCTGTGCATATTCACACAACAGGAGATCAGGTCTGAAGTGCGTGTGTGCTGGTGCCGCAGTGCACCGGCACATGCCAGAGATGCGATCAGCATCTCTGCCCAGTGAGCGCCTCTGCCTGATTGACAGGCAGAGGCGGTCACTAGGCAGGAGGAGTCGGGCCAGCGGCGTTGTGCCGTCATTTTGGGGGCACAGTCAGGACAACGCAGACATGACCGGACCGTATGGGGGCGGGCCGTGACGGCTGCGTGACCCGGACAGCAACGGGCCTGATTTACTAAAATCTCAGATAAATTTTATGGCATTTATGTGCAGTCTAGTTTGCACAGTTGATAGAGTGTTGATCTTGCACTATCAATGTAAGCCTCACATAGGTTTGATACACATGTAAGTTTGGTTTTATTTTACTACATTGTGGTTTGTGGCTCTATACCATGTAATGCATGTCTTTTAACAGTAGTCAAGTCTTCCAATGTGCTTGTTTGTGAAACCCAATAGATAGCTTTATTTTATTTTGTTTCTTCAAATATTGAATGCATATGTCTTATAACTTTTTTTTTTTTTCAATATACAGGTTGAGTATCTGTATATACATTTTTATTATAAGATTTTCAATGACACAAGTACATCCAAGTTGCAGATTATGGATTGTGAAGGACAAATCAACCATATAAACAATTTAAGCAATTTAAATTGCATGCAGGTAGTAGAATATCAAACTCCTTGGATGAGAGTTGGTCGTAATAAACTAGGATAGAAAAGAATAAAGTAGAAAATAAGATTTTGAACCTACCGGTAAATCTTTTTCTCGTAGTCCGTAGAGGATGCTGGGGACTCCGTAAGGACCATGGGGATAGACGGGCTCCACAGGAGACATGGGCACTTTAAGAAAGACTTTAGTTCTGGGTGTGCACGGCTCCTCCCTCTATGCCACAGTTAGAGAAACTGTGCCCAGAGGAGACGGACAGTATGAGGAAAGGATTTTGTTAATCCAGGGCAAGATTCATACCAGCCACACCAATCACACCGTATAACTTGTGATAAACTACCCAGTTATCAGTATGAAAAAACAACATAGCATCAGTGCAGGACCGATGCAAATATAACATAACCCTTATTGAAGCAATAACTATATACAAGTATTGCAGAAGTAGTCCGCACTTGGGACGGGCGCCCAGCATCCTCTACGGACTACGAGAAAAAGATTTACCAGTAGGTTTAAAATCTTATTTTCTCTAACGTCCTAGAGAATGCTGGGGACTCCGTAAGGACCATGGGGATTATACCAATGCTCCAAAACGGGCGGGAGAGTGCGGATGACTCTGCAGCACCGATTGAGCAAACATGAGTTCCTCCTCAGCCAGGGTATCAAACTTATAGTATTTTGCAAAGGTGTGTGAACCCGACCAAGTAGCAGCTTGACACAGCTGTAGTGCCGAGACCCCTCGGGCAGCCGCCCAAGAAGAGCCCACTTTCCTCGTGGAATGGGCCTTGACCGATTTCAGTAACTGCAATCCAGCCATAGAATGCGCTTGCTGAATCGTGTTACAAATCCGGCGAGCAATAGCCTGCTTTGAAGCAGGGGCACCAATCTTGTTGGTTGCATACAGGACAAACAGCGCTTCAGTTTTCCTGACTCTAGCCGTCCTGGCCACGTAAATTTTCAAAGCCCTAACCACATCAAGTAACTCGGAATCCTCCAAGTCACGCGTAGCCACAGGCACCACAATAGGTTGGTTCATATGAAAAGATGAGACCACTTTTGGTAGGAATTGAGGACGGGTCTGCAATTCCGCTCTATCCACATGGAATACCAAATATGGGCTTTTATGTGACAAAGCCGCTAATTCCGACACTCGCCTAGCCGAAGCCAAGGCTAATAACATGACCACCTTCCATGTGAGATATTTTAACTCCACTGTTTTAAGTGGTTCAAACCAGTGTAATTTTAGAAAACTTAACACCACGTTAAGGTCCCAAGGTGCCACCGGAGGCACAAAAGGAGGCTGAATATGCAGCACTCCTTTTACAAAAGTCTGATTTTCTGGAAGAGAAGCCAATTCTTTTTGAAAGAAAATGGATAAGGCTGAAATCTGGACCTTAATAGAGCCTAATTTTAGGCCCAAATTCACTCCAGTTTGTAGGAAGTGAAGGAAACGGCCCAGATGGAATTCTTCCGTAGGAGCATTCCTGGCCTCACACCAAGAAACATAATTTCGCCATATACGGTGTAATGTTTTAACGTTACATCCTTCCTAGCCTTTATCAGCGTAGGGATGACCTCAACCGGAATGCTAGGATCCGGCATTCAACCGCCATGCCGTCAAACGCAGCCGCGGTAAGTCTTGGAACAGACAGGGCCCCTGATGCAACAGGTCCTGTCTTAGAGGGAGAGGCCACAGATCTTCTGTGAGCATTTCCTGCAGATCCGGATACCAGGTCCTCCGTGGCCAATCTGGAACAATGAGGATTGTTCTCACTCCTCTTTGTCTTATTATCCTCAACACCTTGGGTATGAGAGGAAGAGGAGGAAATACATAGACCGACCGGAACACCCACGGTGTCACTAGGGCGTCTACAGCTACTGCCTGAGGGTCTCTTGACCTTGCGCAATACCTCTGTAGCTTTTTGTTGAGCCGGGACGGCATCATGTCTATCTGTGGCAGTTCCCACCGACTTGTAATCTGTGCAAAGACTTCCTGATGAAATCCCCACTCTCCCGGATGTAGGTCGTGTCTGCTGAGGATGTCTGCTTCCCAGTTGTCCACTCCCGGAATGAACACTGCTGACAGTGCGCTTGCGTGATTCTCCACCCAGCGAAGAATTCTGGTGGCTTGTGCCATCGCCACTCTGCTTCTTGTGCCGCCTTGGCGGTTTACATGAGCCACTGCGGTGACGTTGTCTGACTGGATCAGAACCGGTTGGTCGCAAAGTAAGGTCTCCGCTTGACGTAGGGCATTGTATATGGCCCTTAGTTCCAGGATGTTGATGTGAAGACAAGTCTCTTGACTTGACCAAAGACCTTGGAAATTTCTTCCCTGTGTGACTGCTCCCCAACCTTGGAGGCTTGCGTCTGTGGTCACCAGGATCCAGCCCTGAATGCTGAATCTGCGTCCCTCGAGAAGGTGAGCACTCTGCAGCCACCACAAGAGTGATACCCTGACCCTGGGGGACAGGGTGATCAACCAATGCATCTGTAAATGTGACCCGGACCACTTGTCCAGTAGGTCCCATTGGAAAGTCCTTGCATGGAACCTGCCGAATGGAATGGCCTCGTATGATGCCACCATCTTTCCCAGGACTCGAGTGCAGTGATGCACTGACACAAGTTTTGGTTTCAATAGGTTCCTGACAAGAGTCATGAGTTCCTGGGCCTTTTCTATCAGGAGATAAACCCTCTTCTGGTCTGTGTCCAGAATCATGCCCAAGAAAGACAGACGAGTAGTAGGAATCAACTGCGACTTCGGGATATTGAGAATCCAGCCGTGTTGCTGTAACACTTTCAGTGAAAGTGATACGCTGTTCAGCAACTGCTCTCTTGATCTCGCTTTTATGAGATCGCCCAAGTACGGGATAATTGTGACACCTTGCTTGCACAGGAGCACCATCATTTCCGCCATTACCTTGGTGAAAATTCTCAGTGCCATGGAGAGACCAAACAGCAACGTCTGAAATTGGCAATGACAGTCCTGTACCGCAAATCTGAGTTACGCCTGATGAGGTGGATAAATGGGGACATGAAGGTATGCATGCTGTACACAAATGCGGACAACAGGTGTCAAGCCGTGTGTTGCCTTTGTCAAGCTGTAATAAGTAGGGATAAGGATGTTAACCACCTCGGAACATCCTCCCTTATACGTCACCTGCAGCGCATTCATCATAAGTCAGTGACAAGTTCAAAAACTTTGGATGACAGCGGAAGCAGTCCACTAACCACTAAATCCCTTCCTCTTGTAACCAAGCTCCTGCAAACCACACCACCAACTCCCTCAGTGTCAATTTCCTCCTTAGACAGGAGAGCCAATAGTCCTGCAGGCCATGTCACTGGCAAGTCTGACGAGTCCTCTCCTGCCTGGGATTCCTCCGATGCATCCTTGAGTGTAACGCCTACTGCTGCTGGCGCTGCTGTTGTTGCTGCTGGGAGTCGATCGTCATCCCAGAGGGGAAGTCGGAAGACCACTTGTACTTCTTCCAGTAAGCAATTGACTGTCCAACAGTCCTTTGCGAGGAAGATGAAATATCACAGCAGTCATCCTGCTGCAAAGCGGATAACTCAGGTCTGGGTGGTGAGAAACGTGGTTCCGGTATCCATCGTTAATTTATAGGCAACTAGAGACTTGATTGAGGTACTGTGTCCCCGGTACCAAATACCCTCTAGGTTCCATTTCTCTAGGCAGGCGATACCGAAAATGTACACAGACCTCAGAAAAAGAGTCACCAGTGTCCTAAAAAATGCAGTTGTACCCAATGTCCACTTGTCTGTGGTTAAGTGGAGCAGGGCAGACTCAGGACTATATGACTGTGACAGCCCACTGGGTAGATGTATTGCCTCCCGCAGCAAGAACAGCAGCGGCGGCACCAGTAGCAGCATCTCGCAATTGCCAACTCGTTCCTAGGCAGGCTACGCTTTGTATCACCGCTTTCCATAAGAGGCACACAGCTGACAACCTCTTACGGAAACTGAGGAACATCATCGCAGAATGGCTTACCCCAATTGAACTCTCCTGGGGATTTGTGACATCGGACAACGCCACCAATATTGTGCGTGCATTACATCTGGGCAAATTCCAGCACGTCCCATGTTTTGCACATACATTGAACTTGGTGGTGCAGAATTATTTAAAAAACGACAGGGGCGTGCAAGAGATGCTGTCGGTGGCCCGAAGAATTGCGGGCCACTTTCTGCCTTCAGCCACCGCATGCCGAAGACTGGAGCACCACCAAACATTCCTGAACCTGCCCTGCCATCATCTGAAGCAAGAGGTGGTAACGAGGTTGAATTCAACCCTCTATATGCTTCAGAGGATGGAGGAGCAGCAAAAGGCCATTCAAGCCTATACATCTGCCCACGATATAGGCAAAGGAGGGGGAATGCACCTGACTCAAGCGCAGTGGAGAATGATTTCAACATTGTGCAAGGTTCTGCAACCCTTTGAACTTTCCACACGTGAAGTCAGTTCAGACACTGCCAGCCTGAGTCAGGTCATTCCCCTCATCAGGCTTTTGCAGAAGAAGCTGGAGACATTGAAGGAGGAGCTAAAACAGAGCGATTCAACTAGGCATGTGGGACTTGTGGATGGAGCACTTAATTTGCTTAACCAGGATTCAATCTGTTGAAATCAGAGCACTACATTTTGGCCGCCGTGCTCGATCCTAGATTTAAAACCTACATTGTATCTCTCTTTCCGGCAGACACAAGTCTGCAGAGGTTCAAAGACCTGCTGGTGAGAAAATTGTCAAGTCAAGCGGAACGTGACCCGTCAACAGCTCCTCCTTCACATTCTCCCGCAACTGGGGGTGCGAGGAAAAGGCTAAGAATTCCGAGCCCACCCGCTGGCGGTGATGCAGGGCAGTCTGGAGTGAGTGCTGACATCTGGTCCAGACTGAAGGACCTGGCAACGATTACTGACATGTCGTCTACTGTCACTGCATATGATTCTGTCACCTTTGAAAGAATGGTGGAGAAAAAGAGGCAATTTGGAGGCCCTTGCACAAACTGGCTTTATTCTACCTAAATTGCCCTCCCTCCAGTGTGTACTCCGAAAGAGTGTTTAGTGCGGCCGCTCACCTTGTCAGCAATCGGCGTACAAGGTTACTTCCAGAAAATGTGGAGAAGATGATGATCATTAAAATTAATTATAATCAATTCCTCCGTGGAGACATTCACCAGCAATTGCCTCCAGAAAGTAAACAGGGATCTGAGATGGTGGATTCCAGTGGGGACGAATTAATAATCTGTGAGGAGGGGGATGTACACAGTGAAAGGGGTGAGGAATCGGAGGATGATGAGGTGGACATCTTGCCTCTGTAGAGCCAGTTTGTGCAAGGAGAGATTGATTGATTTTTTTTTGGTGGGGGCCCAAACCAACCAGTCATTTCAGTCAGTCGTGTGGCAGACCCTGTCGCTGAAATGATGGGTTCGTCAATGTTTTTCTTTTCAATCTAAGCCCCTGCAGTTTTCTGTAAGCATCTGCTTCGCTATGATGATCAACAAGTCACAAGGGAAAACACTCAGGGCTGGAGGCGTAGATCTTAGAACCAGCTGCTACAAGCATGGCAGAGGTGTCACTATCACTGATGACACCCAGAGAGGCGGCGAGGGAGATTGTAATGCAGTGCGCGCAGATAAGCAGCGCAATGGTAAAAAGGAGGCATGGTCTCATAGGTAGGGGCGTTTCCTGAATCACCATTTTGTTGCTGCGGGTATCCCGGGGGTTGGGGGCTGTACCCGGGGACTAGTGTGTGAGTGGTGCTGGCTCCTACACAGTGACAGAAACTGGGTGTTGCACGTAATGTCACAGTGAAACACCCATATTCTGTCACTGAAGAAGAGCCGGCACTTTGGTATCACCCCACTTGGCGGGTGACACTCGGGTGTGTGCCGCAACCCCGTTGTGATGCCACTGACCCATGGGAAGCTTTACGTGGCTTACCCATGTGTTAGTAGCCCCAAGCATCTTTTGTGTTAGTCCCTGAAGAAAAACTTCAAATATTGTTTACAATTTTGTAATCAATGGCCTAATTCAGTAAGGATTGCAAATTCTGCTAAGTAACAGAATTTGCAATCCTTTGGTTCGCATGCTGGGGCCACCCATCACAGGGCATGGCCACCCAGCATGCCGCCTCCCTTCTTGACCACGCTGAAATTGCAGTCTCAGTGCAGTTCAGCGTGATCATAAAAAATGGGTTAGCCTCCTGTTGGTGCAGACTGTACGTGTGCGCAGGAAGCCGCCACCATTTTTGTGATCGCAACGGCTGCATGTGATGTCATGCAGCCGCTCTGACCACGCCTCCTGTTTCTCCGTTGAAGCCCTGCCCCCGCACCGCTCCATCTCCGACTTTGAAATGGAGTGTTGCTGACCCCCCCCGCACCGATTGACAGTCACAGAAAATGCAGGCGCATGCGTATGCTCTTAGCAATTTTAGCAGTTGGATTGCTTATTGTGATTGCAATCCAACCTGAATCAGGCTCTATTACCTATCACAATGCACTGCAGGTAGTACAAAATGGGGTTAATATAGGAGAAAAACCCCCAGAGCTGTGCTCCTTAACTGTCCCTGTTGGCTAGTGGAGCGGCTGCCCAGTAATCAGTGTCCACGCCAGTGCGCACACGGCCCGCCCCCTACTGCCACGCTGGATCACGGTATAGTGTGGGCACAGAAGCCCCTTACCTCCCTTTCATCAGCGGCCTCGTGATCCCGGAGGGCGGTGTGTGTGTGACTGACCTTAGGAAGAAACCGGAGCCTCCGCTGCAGTGACCCAGCAACCAGGGCACGGGAGTATACTGCGCCGCTGGGAGTGATGGAGCTGCAGTAAAGATGTCTATTAGACCTAGCCTGCTGCAGCCCTTGTACATTCTTATAAAAAAAGTTCTTCTTTTCTTGTCAAAATTAATAGCTAAGTATAGGCTGCCTGAGGCAGCCCCCTGTTAAGTGTCCTGCTACTGAAGGCACCAACTACAAACTGAGCTCCCTGTTCATGGAAGCGAGGTTATAGAGCAGGGGGCGCTGAGCATCTTGGGAACAGTCAAAAGCTTTGAGCCTGTTGGTGCCTCAGATCAAGATCCTACTCTACACCCCAATGTGAATCCTTGTGGAGTCCAGTGTACCCCACAGAAGAAATGAATGTGTCACACCCATTGGCAGCAACATTAGAATAGCTGCTGATGGGCACAATTGAGAAAGGAAGGGGGGAAAACATTTGAATCCAGCACATATATGTAATTTGAATATGTAATTTGTACCTTCCTACTTTAAAATGTAATGGATGAACCTCACCCTGTGAGAACTATCTTCATGATCAAGAGATCTCATATGCAAGATAAGTATGTGTTGGCAGAGGCGCTCACTGGGCAGAGATGCTGATCGCATCTCTGGCATGTGCCGGTGCACTGCGGCACCAGCACACACACACACACTTCAGACCTGATCTCCTGTTGTGTGAATATGCACAGCAGAGATCAGGTCTGAATTAGGCCCTATATACAGCTGTCAGTAAGGCAGGGATCTGCTGCTGCCAGTGAGGCAGGGATGTGCTGCTGTCAGTGATGCAGTGATCTGCTGCTGCCAGTGAGGCAGGGATGTGCTGCTATAAGTGAGGCAGGTATGTGCTGCTGTCAATGAGGCAGGGATGTGCTGCTGTCAGTGAAGCAGGGATGTGCTGCTGTCAGCGAGGCAGTGATCTGCTGCCCACTATCTCCCTATCACCCCTGCCTGAGTCACACATGAAGATAGTTCTCACAGGGTGAGGTTCATCCATTACATTTTAAAGTAGGAAGGTACAAATTACATATTCAAATTACATATATGTGCTGGATTCAAATGTTTTCCCCCCTTCCTTTCTCAATTGTGCCCATCAGCAGCTATTCTAATGTTGCTGCCAATGGGTGTGACACATTCATTTCTTCTGTGGGGTACACTGGACTCCACAAGGATTCACATTGTGGTGTAGAGTAGGATCTTGATCTGAGGCACCAACAGGCTCAAAGCTTTTGACTGTTCCCAAGATGCTCAGCGCCCCCTGCTCTATAACCTCGCTTCCATGAACAGGGAGCTCAGTTTGTAGTTGGTGCCTTCAGTAGCAGGACACTTAACAGGGGGCTGCCTCAGGCAGCCTATACTTAGCTATTAATTTTGACAAGAAAAGAAGAACTTTTTTTATAAGAATGTACAAGGGCTGCAGCAGGCTAGGTCTAATAGACATCTTTACTGCAGCTCCATCACTCCCAGCGGCGCAGTATACTCCCGTGCCCTGGTTGCTGGGTCACTGCAGCGGAGGCTCCGGTTTCTTCCTAAGGTCAGTCACACACACACCGCCCTCCGGGATCACGAGGCCGCTGATGAAAGGGAGGTAAGGGGCTTCTGTGCCCACACTATACCGTGATCCAGCATGGCTGTAGGGGGCGGGCCGTGTGCGCACTGGCGTGGACACTGATTACTTGGCAGCCGCTCCACTAGCCACCAGGGACAGTTAAGGAGCACAGCTCTGGGGGGTTTTCTCCTATATTAACCCCATTTTGTACTACCTGCAGTGCATTGTGATAGGTAATAGAGCCTGATTCAGGTTGGATTGCAATCACAATAAGCAATCCAACTGCAAAAATTGCTAAGAGCATACGCATGCGCCTGCATTTTCTGTGACTGTCAATCGGTGCGGGGGGGGGGGGGGTTAGCAACACTCCATTTCAAAGTCGGAGATGGAGCGGTGCGGGGGCAGGGCTTCAACGGAGAAACAGGAGGCGTGGTCAGAGCGGCTGCATGACATCACATGCAGCCGTTGCGATCACAAAAATGGTGGCGGCTTCCTGCGCACACGTACAGTCTGCACCAACAGGAGGCTAACCCATTTTTTATGATCACGCTGAACTGCACTGAGACTGCAATTTCAGCGTGGTCAAGAAGGGAGGCGGCATGCTGGGTGGCCATGCCCTGTGATGGGTGGCCCCAGCATGCGAACCAAAGGATTGCAAATTCTGTTACTTAGCAGAATTTGCAATCCTTACTGAATTAGGCCATTGATTACAAAATTGTAAACAATATTTGAAGTTTTTCTTCAGGGACTAACACAAAAGATGCTTGGGGCTACTAACACATGGGTAAGCCACGTAAAGCTTCCCATCGGTCAGTGGCATCACAACGGGGTTGCGGCACACACCCGAGTGTCACCCGCCAAGTGGGGTGACACCAAAGTGCCGGCTCTTCTTCAGTGACAGAATATGGGTGTTTTACTGTGACATTACATGCAACACCCAGTTTCTGTCACTGTGCAGGAGCCAGCACCACCCACACACTAGTCCCCGGGTACAGCCCCCAACCCCCGGGATACCCGCAGCAACAAAATGGTGATTCAGGTCACGCCCCTACCTATGAGACCATGCCTCCTTTTTACCATTGCGCTGCTTATCTGCGCGCACTGCATTACAATCTCCCTCGCCGCCTCTCTGGGTGTCACCAGTGATAGTGACACCTCTGCCATGCTTGTAGCAGCTGGTCCTAAGATCTACGCCTCCAGCCCTGAGTGTTTTCCCTTGTGACTTGTTGATCATCATTGCGAAGCAGATGCTTACAGAAAACTGCAGGGGTTTAGATTGAAAAGAAAAACATTGACGAACCCATCATTTCAGCGACAGGGTCTGCCACACGACTAACTGAAATGACTGGTTGGTTTGGGCCCCCACCAAAAAAGAATCAATCAATCTCTCCTTGCACAAACTGGCTCTACAGAGGCAAGATGTCCACCTCATCATCCTCCGATTCCTCACCCCTTTCACTGTGTACATCCCCCTCCTCACAGATTATTAATTCGTCCCCACTGGAATCCACCATCTCAGATCCCTGTGTACTTTCTGGAGGCAATTGCTGGTGAATGTCTCCACGAAGGAATTGATTATAATTAATTTTGATGATCATCATCTTCTCCACATTTTCTGGAAGTAACCTTGTACGCCGATTGCTGACAAG
The DNA here is from genome assembly GCF_028390025.1 of Pseudophryne corroboree. Classification (NCBI taxonomy): domain Eukaryota; kingdom Metazoa; phylum Chordata; class Amphibia; order Anura; family Myobatrachidae; genus Pseudophryne; species Pseudophryne corroboree. The sequence goes on from NW_026970571.1 coordinate 90,511, forward strand.
GTGAGCGGCCGCACTAAACACTCTTTCGGAGTACACACTGGAGGGAGGGCAACTTAGGTAGAATAAAGCCAGTTTGTGCAAGGGCCTCCAAATTGCCTCTTTTTCTCCACCATTCTTTCAAAGGTGACAGAATCATATGCAGTGACAGTAGACGACATGTCAGTAATCGTTGCCAGGTCCTTCAGTCTGGACCAGATGTCAGCACTCACTCCAGACTGTCCTGCATCACCGCCAACGGGTGGGCTCGGAATTCTTAGCCTTTTCCTCGCACCCCCAGTTGCGGGAGAATGTGAAGGAGGAGCTGTTGACGGGTCACGTTCCGCTTGACTTGACAATTTTCTCACCAGCAGGTCTTTGAACCTCTGCAGACTTGTGTCTGCCGGAAAGAGAGATACAATGTAGGTTTTAAATCTAGGATCGAGCACGGCGGCCAAAATGTAGTGCTCTGATTTCAACAGATTGAATCCTGGTTAAGCAAATTAAGGTCTCCATCCACAAGTCCCACATGCCTAGTTGAATCGCTCTGTTTTAGCTCCTCCTTCAATGTCTCCAGCTTCTTCTGCAAAAGCCTGATGAGGGGAATGACCTGACTCAGGCTGGCAGTGTCTGAACTGACTTCACGTGTGGAAAGTTCAAAGGGTTGCAGAACCTTGCACAACGTTGAAATCATTCTCCACTGCGCTTGAGTCAGGTGCATTCCCCCTCCTTTGCCTATATCGTGGGCAGATGTATAGGCTTGAATGGCCTTTTGCTGCTCCTCCATCCTCTGAAGCATATAGAGGGTTGAATTCCACCTCGCTACCACCTCTTGCTTCAGATGATGGCAGGGCAGGTTCAGGAATGTTTGGTGGTGCTCCAGTCTTCGGCATGCGGTGGCTGAAGGCATAAAGTGGCCCGCAATTCTTCGGGCCACCGACAGCATCTCTTGCACGCCCCTGTCGTTTTTTAAATAATTCTGCACCACCAAGTTCAATGTATGTGCAAAACATGGGACGTGCTGGAATTTGCCCAGATGTAATGCACGCACAATATTGGTGGCGTTGTCCGATGTCACAAATCCCCAGGAGAGTTCAATTGGGGTAAGCCATTCTGCGATGATGTTCCTCAGTTTCCGTAAGTGGTTGTCAGCTGTGTGCCTCTTATGGAAAGCGGTGATACAAAGCGTAGCCTGCCTAGGAACGAGTTGGCAATTGCGAGATGCTGCTACTGGTGCCGCCGCTGCTGTTCTTGCTGCGGGAGGCAATACATCTACCCAGTGGGCTGTCACAGTCATATAGTCCTGAGTCTGCCCTGCTCCACTTAACCACAGACAAGTGGACATTGGGTACAACTGCATTTTTTAGGACACTGGTGACTCTTTTTCTGAGGTCTGTGTACATTTTCGGTATCGCCTGCCTAGAGAAATGGAACCTAGAGGGTATTTGGTACCGGGGACACAGTACCTCAATCAAGTCTCTAGTTGCCTCTAAATTAACGATGGATACCGGAACCACGTTTCTCACCACCCAGACCTGAGTTATCCACTTTGCAGCAGGATGACTGCTGTGATATTTCATCTTCCTCGCAAAGGACTGTTGGACAGTCAATTGCTTACTGGAAGAAGTACAAGTGGTCTTCCGACTTCCCCTCTGGGATGACGATCGACTCCCAGCAGCAACAACAGCAGCGCCAGCAGCAGTAGGCGTTACACTCAAGGATGCATCGGAGGAATCCCAGGCAGGAGAGGACTCGTCAGACTTGCCAGTGACATGGCCTGCAGGACTATTGGCTCTCCTGTCTAAGGAGGAAATTGACACTGAGGGAGTTGGTGGTGTGGTTTGCAGGAGCTTGGTTACAAGAGGAAGGGATTTAGTGGTTAGTGGACTGCTTCCGCTGTCATCCAAAGTTTTTGAACTTGTCACTGACTTATGATGAATGCGCTGCAGGTGACGTATAAGGGAGGATGTTCCGAGGTTGTTAACGTCCTTATCCCTACTTATTACAGCTTGACAAAGGCAACACACGGCTTGACACCTGTTGTCCGCATTTGTGTACAGGATGCATACCTTCATGTCCCCATTTATCCACCTCATCAGGCGTAACTCAGATTTGCGGTACAGGACTGTCATTGCCAATTTCAGACGTTGCTGTTTGGTCTCTCCATGGCCCTGAGAATTTTCACCAAGGTAATGGCGGAAATGATGGTGCTCCTGTGCAAGCAAGGTGTCACAATTATCCCGTACTTGGGCGATCTCATAAAAGCGAGATCAAGAGAGCAGTTGCTGAACAGCGTATCACTTTCACTGAAAGTGTTACAGCAACACGGCTGGATTCTCAATATCCCGAAGTCGCAGTTGATTCCTACTACTCGTCTGTCTTTCTTGGGCATGATTCTGGACACAGACCAGAAGAGGGTTTATCTCCTGATAGAAAAGGCCCAGGAACTCATGACTCTTGTCAGGAACCTATTGAAACCAAAACTTGTGTCAGTGCATCACTGCACTCGAGTCCTGGGAAAGATGGTGGCATCATACGAGGCCATTCCATTCGGCAGGTTCCATGCGAGGACTTTCCAATGGGACCTACTGGACAAGTGGTCCGGGTCACATTTACAGATGCATTGGTTGATCACCCTGTCCCCCAGGGTCAGGGTATCACTCTTGTGGTGGCTGCAGAGTGCTCACCTTCTCGAGGGACGCAGATTCAGCATTCAGGGCTGGATCCTGGTGACCACAGACGCAAGCCTCCAAGGTTGGGGAGCAGTCACACAGGGAAGAAATTTCCAAGGTCTTTGGTCAAGTCAAGAGACTTGTCTTCACATCAACATCCTGGAACTAAGGGCCATATACAATGCCCTACGTCAAGCGGAGACCTTACTTTGCGACCAACCGGTTCTGATCCAGTCAGACAACGTCACCGCAGTGGCTCATGTAAACCGCCAAGGCGGCACAAGAAGCAGAGTGGCGATGGCACAAGCCACCAGAATTCTTCGCTGGGTGGAGAATCACGCAAGCGCACTGTCAGCAGTGTTCATTCCGGGAGTGGACAACTGGGAAGCAGACATCCTCAGCAGACACGACCTACATCCGGGAGAGTGGGGACTTCATCAGGAAGTCTTTGCACAGATTACAAGTCGGTGGGAACTGCCACAGATAGACATGATGCCGTCCTGGCTCAACAAAAAGCTACAGAGGTATTGCGCAAGGTCAAGAGACCCTCAGGCAGTAGCTGTAGACGCCCTAGTGACACCGTGGGTGTTCCGGTCGGTCTATGTATTTCCTCCTCTTCCTCTCATACCCAAGGTGTTGAGGATAATAAGACAAAGAGGAGTGAGAACAATCCTCATTGTTCCAGATTGGCCACGGAGGACCTGGTATCCGGATCTGCAGGAAATGCTCACAGAAGATCTGTGGCCTCTCCCTCTAAGACAGGACCTGTTGCATCAGGGGCCCTGTCTGTTCCAAGACTTACCGCAGCTGCATTTGACGGCATGGCGGTTGAATGCCGGATCCTAGCATTCCGGTTGAGGTCATCCCTACGCTGATAAAGGCTAGGAAGGATGTAACGTTAAAACATTACACCGTATATGGCGAAATTATGTTTCTTGGTGTGAGGCCAGGAATGCTCCTACGGAAGAATTCCATCTGGGCCGTTTCCTTCACTTCCTACAAACTGGAGTGAATTTGGGCCTAAAATTAGGCTCTATTAAGGTCCAGATTTCAGCCTTATCCATTTTCTTTCAAAAAGAATTGGCTTCTCTTCCAGAAGTTCAGACTTTTGTAAAAGGAGTGCTGCATATTCAGCCTCCTTTTGTGCCTCCGGTGGCACCTTGGGACCTTAACGTGGTGTTAAGTTTTCTAAAATTACACTGGTTTGAACCACTTAAAACAGTGGAGTTAAAATATCTCACATGGAAGGTGGTCATGTTATTAGCCTTGGCTTCGGCTAGGCGAGTGTCGGAATTAGCGGCTTTGTCACATAAAAGCCCATATTTGGTATTCCATGTGGATAGAGCGGAATTGCAGACCCGTCCTCAATTCCTACCAAAAGTGGTCTCATCTTTTCATATGAACCAACCTATTGTGGTGCCTGTGGCTACGCGTGACTTGGAGGATTCCGAGTTACTTGATGTGGTTAGGGCTTTGAAAATTTACGTGGCCAGGACGGCTAGAGTCAGGAAAACTGAAGCGCTGTTTGTCCTGTATGCAACCAACAAGATTGGTGCCCCTGCTTCAAAGCAGGCTATTGCTCGCCGGATTTGTAACACGATTCAGCAAGCGCATTCTATGGCTGGATTGCAGTTACTGAAATCGGTCAAGGCCCATTCCACGAGGAAAGTGGGCTCTTCTTGGGCGGCTGCCCGAGGGGTCTTGGCACTACAGCTGTGTCAAGCTGCTACTTGGTCGGGTTCACACACCTTTGCAAAATACTATAAGTTTGATACCCTGGCTGAGGAGGAACTCATGTTTGCTCAATCGGTGCTGCAGAGTCATCCGCACTCTCCCGCCCGTTTTGGAGCATTGGTATAATCCCCATGGTCCTTACGGAGTCCCCAGCATCCTCTAGGACGTTAGAGAAAATAAGATTTTAAACCTACTGGTAAATCTTTTTCTCGTAGTCCGTAGATGATGCTGGGCGCCCGTCCCAAGTGCGGACTACTTCTGCAATACTTGTATATAGTTATTGCTTCAATAAGGGTTATGTTATAGTTGCATCGGTCCTGCACTGATGCTATGTTGTTTTTTCATACTGATAACTGGGTAGTTTATCACAAGTTATACGGTGTGATTGGTGTGGCTGGTATGAATCTTGCCCTGGATTAACAAAATCCTTTCCTCATACTGTCCGTCTCCTCTGGGCACAGTTTCTCTAACTGTGGCATAGAGGGAGGAGCCAGTGCACACCCAGAACTAAAGTCTTTCTTAAAGTGCCCATGTCTCCTGTGGAGCCCGTCTATCCCCATGGTCCTTACGGAGTCCCCAGCATCCTCTACGGACTACGAGAAAAAGATTTACCGGTAGGTTTAAAATCTTATTTTCTACTTTATTCTTTTCTATCCTAGTTTATTACGACCAACTCTCATCCAAGGAGTTTGATATTCTACTACCTGCATGCAATTTAAATTGCTTAAATTGTTTATATGGTTGATTTGTCCTTCACAATCCATAATCTGCAACTTGGATGTACTTGTGTCATTGAAAATCTTATAATAAAAATGTATATACAGATACTCAACCTGTATATTGAAAAAAAAAAAAAGTTATAAGACATATGCATTCAATATTTGAAGAAACAAAATAAAATAAAGCTATCTATTGGGTTTCACTAACAAGCACATTGGAAGACTTGACTACTGTTAAAAGACATGCATTACATGGTATAGAGCCACAAACCACAATGTAGTAAAATAAAAACAAACTTACATGTGTATCAAACCTATGTGAGGCTTACATTGATAGTGCAAGATCAACACTCTATCAACTGTGCAAACTAGACTGCACATAAATGCCATAAAATTTATCTGAGATTTTAGTAAATAAGGCCCGTTGCTGTCCGGGTCACGCAGCCGTCACGGCCCGCCCCCATACGGTCCGGTCATGTCTGCGTTGTCCTGACTGTGCCCCCAAAATGGCGGCACAACGCCGCTGGCCCGACTCCTCCTGCCCAGTGACCGCCTCTGCCTGTCAATCAGGCAGAGGCGCTCACTGGGCAGAGATGCTGATCGCATCTCTGGCATGTGCCGGTGCACTGCGGCACCAGCACACACGCACTTCAGACCTGATCTCCTGTTGTGTGAATATGCACAGCAGGGATCAGGTCTGAATTAGGCCCTATATACAGCTGTCAGTAAGGCAGGGATGTGCTGCTGCCAGTGAGGCAGGGATGTGCTGCTGGTAGTGAAGCAGTGATGTGCTGCTGTCAGCGAAGCAGTGCTGTGCTGCTGTCAGCGAGACAGGGATGTGCTGCTGTCAGCGAGGCAGGGATGTGCTGCTGTCAGCGAAGCAGGGATGTGCTGCTGTCAGCGAAGCAGGGATGTGCTGCTGTCAGTGAAGCTGGGATGTGCTGCTGTCAGCGAGGCAGGGATGTGCTGCTGTCAGCGAGGCAGGGATGTGCTGCTGTCAGCGAGGCAGAGATGTGCTGCTATAAGTGAGGTAGGGATGTGCTGCTGTCATTGAAGCAGGAATGTGCTGCTGCAGTGAGGCAGAGATATGCAGCCCACTATCTCCCTATCACCCCTGCCTGAGTCACACACTTTCCCTGTCACCCCTGCCTCAGTTACCCACTATCTCCCAGTCACCGCTGCCTCAGTCAACCACTATATCTGCGATCCCTGCCTCAGTCACCCACTATACCAGTCACCCCTGCTTTAGTCACCCACTGTCACCCTATCACCCCTGCTTCAGTCACCCACTATCCCTGTCAACCCTGCCTCAGTCACCCACTATCTCCCAGTCACCCCTGCCTCAGTCAGCCACTATCCCTGTCACCCCTGCCTCAGTCTCTTACTGTCCCTGTCACCCCTGCCACAGTCATCCACTATCTCCCTATCACCCCTGCCTTAGTCATTTATTATACCTGTCACCCACTTTCTTCCCATACTTACCCAACTCCTTCCTATCACCCCTCCCTCAGTAACCCACTATCTCCCTGTCACCCACTATCTCCCAGTCACCCCGGCCTCAGTCACCCACTATCTCCCACTCATACATGCTTCAGTCACCCACTATCTCCCAGTCATCCCTGCCTCAGTCACCTACTGACACCAGTGCAGACATTTCTGCTGCGGCCTCTCCACTCTCCAGCGTGAACGTCCTGACGACTGAGGAAATCCGCTTCCTAGTTGAGGACTCCGGGAATGAACACTGCCGATATTGCTGTCAGATGACTTTCTACCCAACGGAGGATTTTTGATACTTCCAGCTTTGCCATGCAGTTTCGAGTGCCGCCTTGATGATTTGTGTACACTACCGTGGTGGCGTTGTCAGATTGTACTTGAACAGGCCTGTTCTGTACTAGAGGCAGGGCCAGTGTCAATTAATTGAACACTGCCTGCAATTCCAGAATGTATATCAGGAGGAGAGATTCCTCCCTGGTCCACCGACCCTGGAGAAAGTGTTGCTCCAACACCATGGCCCAGCCCAAAAGACTGGCATCCATTGTCAGGAGGACACAGTTGGAGATCCAGAAGGGATGGCCCCTGCTCAACTGTTGGTCCTGTAGCCACCAGCTCAGTGTCAGACGAACCTCCGGAGTCAAGGAGATCATTTGAGACATCATCCGATGAGGCAGGCCGTCCCACTTGGAGAGGATTAACCTCTGCAGAGGGCGGTAATGAAATTGAGCGTACTCTACCATATCGAAAGCCGACACCATGAGGTCTAGTACTTGCATCGCTGTGTGTATCAACACTCTTGGGCGAGAGAGGACGATACTGTCCTGAATTTTCAGGACTTTCTCTGGAGACAGAAACAATTGTTGGCTGTGTGTGTCCAGCAGTGCCCCTAGGTGCACAATGTTCCGAGCAGGGACCAGCGAGGACTTTTTTCAGTTGATGAGCCACCCGTGGACTTTTAGGAATTGGACCGCCAGTTCCAGATAACTGTGGAGAACCTCTTGGGAGTTCACCAGGATCAGCAAGTCGTCCAGATTTGGCAGGATCCTGATTCTCTGATGGTGAAGGGTCGTCATCACGGCCATGACCTTGGTGAATATCCGAGGTGCCGTGGCCAAACCAGAAGGCAGGACTTGAAATCCAAAAACAAACCAGGCACAACACTGCTTAGCTTCCATCATCAGATGAGATTGGACCAGTGGCGTAACTACTGCCCCCGCAGTCCTCGCGGTGGCTTGGGGGCGAGGGGCTGCGGGGGCGCCACTGATTTACAGCAGACTGACATGCGGACGAGCGTCCGCATGTCAGTCTGCAGTCTCCTTCCCTCCGCCGCTTTTTGGAGGGACACGGAGGGCACACAGCGCGCCTCCCTGTGTCCCTCCTGCTGCATCATCTCCGGCGGCCGCGGGTCTAATAGGGGGAAGTGCCGTCCGTGAGCTCTAATTGGCTCACGAACCGGCACTTCCCCCTATTAGACCCGCGGCCGCCGGAGATGATGCAGCAGGAGGGACACAGGAGAGACGAGCTGTGCCCTCCGTGTCCCTCCAAAAAGCGACGGCGGGGGGGGGTAAATATCTGGCACTGGGGGCATATATGGCACGGGGGGGGAGGGAGGAATATCTGGCACTGGGGCATTTCTGGCACTGGGGGGAATATCTGGCTCTGGGGGCATATCTGGCACTGGGGGGGATATCTGGCACTGGGGCATATATGGCACTGGGGGGGAATATCTGGCACTGGGGGCATATATGGCACTGGGGGGGGGATCTGGCACTGGGGGCATATATGGCACGGGGGGCATATATGGCACTGGGGGGAATATCTGGCACTGGGGGCATATATGGCACTGGGGGGGAATATCTGGCACTGGGGGCATATGTGTACCTGGCACATGGGGGGGACGACTATATTTGGCACTGGGGCATGTAAGTACCTGGCACCGTGGGGGAATATCTGGCACTGGGGACATATGTGGCACTGGGAGCACAGCCCTAGCAACAAGGACTACCTCCTAGCAACGAGCATGACACCCAGTGCATGAAACATCTGGCAACGAGCATGACACCCAGTGCATGAAACACCTGGCAACGAGCATGACACCCAGTGCATGAAACCCCTGGCAACGAGCATGACACCCTGAGCATGAAAACCCCTGGCACCGTGCATGGAACCAAGAGCATGAAACCCCTGGCAACGAGCATGACACCCAGTGCATGAAACCCCTGACAACGAGCAGGTAATTGAAAAGTAATTAGAAGCCTTACTGTAGGACTTAATGTGTAATGGGCATTACGGTGTGTGGCATAATGTATCACGGACATTGCGGTGTGTGTCATAATGTGTCGCAGGCATTACGGTGTATGGTATACTATATCGCGGGCATTGTGATATGTGGTATAATGTCTCAGGGTCATTGCAGTGTGTGGCATAATGTATCACGGACATTGCGGTGTGTGTCATAATGTGTCAGGCATTACGGTGTGTGGTATACTATATCACGGGCATTGTGGTATGTGGTATAATGTCTCAGGGTCATTGCAGTGTGGCATAATACATAACGGGCATTGCGATGTGTGGCATAGGGTATAACGGGCAGGGCATTGCGGTATGTGTCACAGGCATTACGGTGTATGGTATACTATATCACGGGCATTGTGGTATAATGTCTCAAGGTCATTGCAGTGTGTGGCATAATGTGTCACAGGCATTGTATGTGCTATAATGTATCGGGCATTGCAGTGTGTGGCATAATGTATCACGGACATTGCGGTGTGTGTCATAATGTGTCACAGACATTGTATGTGCTATAATGTATCAGGGGCATTGCAGTGTGTAGCATAATGTATAACGGGCATTGCGATTCCTGTCATAATGTGTCACAGGCATTACGGTGTGTGGCATAATGTGTCACAGACATTACGGTGTGTGGCATAATGTGTCGGGGGCATTACAGTGTGTGCATATTGTGTCGTGCATTATTGTGTGCGGCATAATGTCTAAGGGCCATTGCAGTATGTGGCATAATGTATACTGGGCATTACTATAAGGAGGAAAAATGACAAATAATGTAAGGGGCATGAATCAGGATTATTTTTCTTTCCTGTGGTGGCCAACGTATGGGCGTGCAGGTTGCAAAACTGGGGTATAAGGTAGTCTTTTCCTGCAATGCCACGCCCCTTTATGTGAAACCACGCCCACTCCAACAAAACCACGCCCCTTTTTTGACGCGCGCGCCTTAGGCGCGCGCATATTTATCCCTTTCTTGCTCCCAATTATGGAGCATGAAGGGGGGGGGGGGGGGGCGCCGAAGAATTTCTTGGCTTGGGGGAGAAAAATTTCTAGTTACGCCACTGGATTGGACATATCCAGTGTGATGCGGCTGTAGATGATTTTTGCTGTTTCTAACTTCTACATCAATGAATAAGTTTCAAAATAGAATGCATCAAGAGAACGGTGTTGGTAGTATAAAACTACCTACAGCACCTGGTATTCCCAGGTGGTCTCACATCCAAGAACAAACCAGGCCTAAGATCAGGTGATATTGGGCATATACAGTGTGGTGTGGCTGTAGATGAGCTTAGTGGTTTCTGTTAGAGTTCTTCTACTTCTAACTACTCGTACATAAATGAATAAGCGGACGATTTATTAAACCTGGTGAAATGATAATTTGCATGGTGATAAAGTACCAGCCAATCAGCTCCTAATTGCCATGTCACAGGCTGGGTTTGAAAAATGACAGTTAGGAGCTGACTGGCTGGTACTTTATCACCTTGCACTTTATCAGTTCACCAGGCTTAATAGATCTGCCCCAATGTTTCAAAATGGAATGCATCAAGAGAACGGTGTTGGTATTGTAAAAATACACACAACTCCTGGTATTTCCTGGTGGTCTCCCATCCAAGTACTAAAACCAGGACCAACACTGCTCAGCTTCCATGATCAGGAGAGATTGGGCAAATCCAGTGTGCTGTGGCTGTAGATGAGCTCGTGGTTTCTGTTAGAGCTCTTCTACTTCTAACTTCTGGTACATAAAAGAATATGTGTAAAAATTAAATGTACAGTACCAAGAAAAGGGTGTTGATAGTTTAAAAACACCTAAAGAATCTGATAATACATGGATGGGAGACTGGTAGTAACAAAGTCCAATACTGCTTTGCTTCAAAGATCAAATGAGATTGGGCATATCCAGTGTGGTGTGGCTTTAGATAAGCTTTGTGGTTTCTGTTAGAGCTCTTCTACTTCTAACTACTGGTACATTAATGAATATGTATAAGGTTGTAGTTTATCCAATATCCCTTTACTACCTTACCTCCCCCCCCCCCCCCCCTCCCCTCCCCTCCCCTCCTTATAGCTTCCTTTGTTCTCTCCTCCTCGTGTGTGCGTTATTTGTTTTCTCATACGTCCTAGAGGATGCTGGGATCACATTAAGAACAATGGGGTATAGACGGGATCCGCAGGAGACATGGGCACTTTAAGACTTTCAAAGGGTGTGAACTGTCTCCTCCCTCTATGCCCCTCCTCCAGACTCCAGTTTTAGAATTGTGCCCAGTGAGACTGGATGCACTACAGGGGAGCTCTACTGAGTTTCTCTGAAAAGACTTATGTTAGTTTTTCTTATTTTCAGGGAGGCTGCTGGCAACAGTCTCCCTGCTTCGTGGAACTTAGGGGAGAGAAGTATGACCAACTTCTAGTGAGTTCAATGGCTCTGCTTCTACCTGACAGGACACCATTAGCTCCTGAGGGTGCTGATCGCTGGGTACGCCTAGATGCCCACTCCCGTAGCCTGCCATCACCCCCTTACAGAGCCAGAAGTCAGAAGACAGGCGAGTAGCAGAAGAACAGAAGACTTCTTCTCCAGTGACGGCATTCTGAGGTACCACGCAGCGAGCGGAATGCTGTGCGCCATGCTTCCACACAAACACAGGCACTGCAGGGTGCAGGGCATGTGGGTGGGTGGGGGGGGGCACCGTGGGCAGCATAAATTCCTCACAAAAGGCTGGCAAAAGTGGACATTAGTGCCTGGGCACTGTCCTTACCCCGCCAGCGTAATTAATTATTTGTTTCTGAGCGGGACAGAAGCGTGCCATTACAGCGGCGGGGCTTCTTCCTCACCTCACCAGCACATCTATAGAGCGTTACAAGTCTATCACTATAGAGTTTATTATTTCCCAGACTGTGTACTTTTGGCGCTGGGTTGTGAGCTGAAAAATCCTCTCTGTCCCTCTGACAGATTTACTGTAGGTCTATCCCCCATAAGCCGATGTGTCTGTGGGTACTTGGTACATGTGTGTCAACATGTCGGTGGCTGAATGTTTTTCCCAAGAGGAAACTATATTAGGAATGCAGACATATGATGGTGGCCCTGTTGGCACCACCAATAACTGACTGGGTGAAAGTTTCAATAATATCAGAGTGAGGTTGGATAAATCTGTGTCCCAGACACAGACGTAGAGAATAGATGTGATGGCGTTACCTATGGAGATGCTGCGACATGACATCCTAGGACACGATACTGCACCATGCATCACCGTTATATTTCAGTGTGCCTTGTCAATATTTAAATCTTGTTCTGTGAGACGTGAGTTGTAAATTGCTAGGAGGTAGTCCTTGTTGCATGGCTGTTGAACACCGGATCCTGAAGGAAAAGGGCATTCCGGAGGAAGTCATTCCTACGCTGATCAAAGCCAGGAAGGACGTGACCGCAAAACATTATCACCACATATGGCGAAAATATGTTGCTTGGTGTGAGGACAGGAAGGCCCCAACGGAGGAATTTCAACTGGGTCGATTCCTGCACTTCCTACAGTCAGGGGTGAATATGGGCCTCAAATTGGGGTCCATTAAGGTCCAGATTTCGGCTCTGTCGATTTTCTTCCAAAAAGAACTGGCTTCCCTGCCGGAAGTTCAGACTTTTGTTAAAGGAGTGCTGCATATTCAGCCTCCTTTTGTGCCTCCAGTGGCACCTTGGGATCTCAACGTGGTGTTGGATTTCCTTAAATCACATTGGTTTGAGCCACTTAAAACCGTGGAGTTAAAATATCTCACGTCGAAAGTGGTCATGCTATTGGCCCTGGCTTCGGCCAGGCGTGTGTCAGAGTTGGCGGCTTTGTCATGTAAAAGCCCTTATGTGATTTTCCATATGGATAGGGCGGAATTGAGGACTCATCCCCAATTTCTGCCTAAGGTGGTTTCAGCGTTTCATTTGAACCAACCTATTGTGGTGCCTGCGGCTACTCGGAACTTGGAGGATTCCAAGTTGCTGGATGTAGTCAGGGCCCTGAAAATTTATGTTTCCAGAATGGCTGGAGTCAGGAAAACTGACTCGCTGTTTATCCTCTACGCACCAAACAAGATGGGTGCTCCTGCTTCAAAGCAGACTATTGCTCGCTGGATATGTAGCACAATTCAGCTTGCACATTCTGCGGCGGGACTGCCGCATTCTAGATCAGTAAAAGCCCATTCCACGAGGAAGGTGGGCTCTTCTTGGGCGGCTGCCCGAGGGGTCTCTGCTTTACAACTTTGCCGAGCTGCTACTTGGTCGGGGTCAAACACATTTGCAAGATTTTACAAGTTTGACACCCTGGCTGAGGAGGACCTGGAGTTCGCTCATTCGGTGCTGCAGAGTCATCCGCACTCTCCCTCCCGTTTGGGAGCTTTGATATAATCCCCATGGTCCTTACGGAGTCCCAGCATCCACTTAGGACGTCAGAGAAAATAAGATTTTACTCACCGGTAAATCTATTTCTCGTAGTCCGTAGTGGATGCTGGGCGCCCATCCCAAGTACTTGTACATAGTTATTGTTAACAAAAGGGTTATTGTTGAGAGCCATCTGTGCAGAGGCTCCGTTGTTGTCATACTGTTAACTGGGTATAATATCACGAGTTGTACGGTGTGATTGGTGTGGCTGGTATGAGTCTTACCCGGGATTCAAAATCCTTCCTTTTTGTCAGCTCTTCCGGGCACAGTATCCTAACTGAGGTCTGGAGGAGGGTCATAGGGGGAGGAGCCAGTGCACACCAGGTAGTCCTAAAGCTCTCTTTAGTTGTGCCAAGTCTCCTGCGGAGCCGCTATTCCCCATGGTCCTTACGGAGTCCCAGCATCCACTACGGACTACGAGAAATAGATTTACCGGTGAGTAAAATCTTATTATATATATATATATATATATATATATATGACTTGGGGTTTGTTTTATTAGATAGAGCATGTCCCTGTGAAGTTCCTTTTGGGGTTGTGGTTTTTCAGAAAGTTACAGGTTTTTTTTAATTAAGAGAAATATGCCCCATTATAGAGATCGGGCATTTCATTTTGTTGCGCCTGCGCAGTGGCCGCCAGCAGGGGGTGTACTAGAGTGCCTTCTCTTGAGAGCCGCAATATGGCCGCCTTCTCCCCGGTTATTCTGTAAATAGGAAAATAACCTCACAGGTTCACATAGGGCAGAGTTGCCACTACTAGTGCAGGGCTGTAACTTACAGTACTAAGGAAAAGCCATATACTAAAGCGGCACGGTGACCTCACCCCTCTCAGAGACACCAGGGCTCAGCACACTGGTACACACACCTGTTAGCTCAGGGCAGCACTATAGGACCCTCCTGTAATGCTGTGCTGGCGGCGTGTAGTGATCAGGGCACTGGGAGACTGGCTGGCTGGTCTCCGTCTCTGCTGCCTATAGAACTTCCACCTCTGTTATATATCAGGGCTGCTCTCCTGTTGTTATGATTCCAATACTCTGGTCTGGGGATATCTTATAGCAAGGACCTGAGTACTGGAACGTAATGCTTGGAAAGGGAGTGGGAACGGGAATAGCCCCTGGCGCCCTATCTCCGTTGTCTCGCCCGTGCTGTCAGAAATCTCTTGCGAGACTATGGTTGCTTGGGCCCATGGCAGCCGCGTTTGAAGGGCGGATTACGTCTGCCCAACTCCGATGCCCCCTCAGGTCTTAATGGGAGACAAAGAGAAATCAGGGTGATAACTCTACGAGACAGGGTGATAACAAGGGGCCCTCTACTAAACAACAAAGCCAGGGGCTCAAAACTAACTTTAAACTAGAGTATGTGCGGAAAACCGCCAGGGAAAAGGACAACCAAAATACCCACTTGTCCACTCTTCTACCCGGCACTGGCGAGTTCCGGAGAGGAGTGTGGGAGCGTAAACCTCCGCAAATGCACCAACACAGAATACAAAATAAAGCGGCCTAGGCCGCAGCACGCGGCAGAGCCGCCACTCATGAAAACCACACGAGATCCTCTAGCGACTGTTGCGGGTAAATGAGGACCGGAAGACTCCTTGGGAAGAGATGACAACACTAAGATTCAGGAACTCTGAGGACAGGAATGACCGGACACAGCAGAACAGGAACAGACGTCAGCAAACCAAAGCAGCATGCAGGAAGCTATTACCGGCGTCTGTGTGAAGCACTGAGAAGGTATTTAGCAGGGAGTCCTTCAATCAGAAGTTCAGAGCCTGATTAGCACAATGCCGTGCAGCTGCCTTGCTGCACGACCAGAAGACAAGTGTGTGTGTGTAGTTCACTTGATTTACCCTGCAAGGGGAGCGCAGTCCGTCCGTGGCGTCCCCGTTGCTAGGGTCCAGGCGGCTCAGCGCGCCCGGCGTCCTAGCGTTGCTAGGGAGCCGGCGGCTAGCACGCTCGGCGTCCCTAGTTGCTAGGCGCCGGGCCGCGAGGACATCGCGGACCACGGCGCCTAACACCTGTGTGTTCTCTTCCTCTCCTACCTCACACTGGAACTGGCCGCCCAGAGAACGAGAGGGCAGCGGCTGACATCAGAGAGGGTGCAGCAATCTGTGTGGGCAGAGCCCCTCACAGCAAGGTGTCCTTATGCTGTGCCCCGTGTAATCACTGTGATCCATACAGACTCTCACCCTGGTATGCTCTCTATTATTTATTTTTTTACACTGCGGCATGCTCGAGGGAAGGGAGCAGGCACCACCCCACCGCCACTACTCCTCCGCCAGCATCACTGCCGAGCCGGTCAGTGTTCCGGCGGCAATGAGCAGTAGGCAGCCACCAGCAACAACAGTCAGGAAGCTGTTACTCCCGGCAGCAGTAGCGTCAAGCTGCAATTCAGCCAGCGGCACGATGATCCGGGAGACAGTGGCAGCACAGGGAAGCAGTACCCCCTCCAATCGCAGCACCAACTAGGAGACTGAGGCAGCAACCTGCCCCCAGCAGCAGCACCACCCTGATGATAGGTAAGATGCATTTTGGTGTCACAAGAAGGTGGCCGGAGTAGTGGCTGGCTGTGGTCACACCCCGGGGAAAACTGATAGTGATTTCAGTGTTCCCTTGCGCGGGGATTGGATGTGTAGATGTATGGAGGCTATGTATGTATAGATGTGAGCGGCAGTGTGCAGATGTATGAGAGCGGCAGTGTGCGGATGTATGAGAGCGGCAATGTACGGCTGTATAACTGCGTCGGTGTGCGGCTGTATGAGTGCGATGGTGTGCGGCTGTATGCGTGCGGCGGTGTGCTGCTGTAAGAGTGCGGCAGTCTGCGGCTGTAAGAGTACGGCTGTAAGAGTGCGGGGTTGTACGGATGTATGAGAGCGGGGTTGTACGGATGTATGAGAGCGGGGTTGTACGGATGTATGAGAGCGGGGTTGTACGGATGTATGAGAGCGGCAGTGTATGGATGTATGAGAGCAACAGTGTACAGTTGTGTGAGAGCGGCAGTGTGCGGATGTATGAGAGTGGCGGTGTACGGATGTATGAGAGCGGCAGTGTATGGATGGCAGCGTCATAGGGAGGGATGTCGGAATGCTGTTATAGGGTTCCTAATACAAAATGCCACGTTGGGCTTGATGGGCAGGTAGTGCGGCAAGCACACCCAAATTGGCATCTGACGTCGCCTGCAGTCCACACTGTTGTGAGGAGTCAGAGTTAATTTTGACTGTGTAGTGTACTCACAGAGGACCTACCGCCCGTCCCCTCCTCGCATCTGAGCAGCAGGTCAGGCTCTTATTTTCTTTTTAATCAGGAGAGGCCGAGTGAACTGTGAGCAGGGGGGCAGAGCTACATGGGACCCAGAGGGGCTGCTGTGCTGTCAGAGAGGGAGAGGAAGAGAGAGATGAAGCTACTGCAGATCCCCAGCTGATTGTGAGGTGCCGGGTTGAAGGGTGATGTGATCACCCTTCTCCCTCGCTGCCGCTGGGGACCGCATCTAGGCTTCCTCCATCGAGGGCATGCGGCGCAGCAGTGGGCAGCGTGTAATGAGTTTGTCTGACTCATTATACTGCTGCCTGTTGTGGACACCTCCGTCCGTACGGACTGGTGTACATGCCCAGCACAGAGGTGACAGTGTTGGTGGAAGTGCTGCCCAGTTCTGACCCTGCAGGCCTCCCTGATCTGACTGCGGCCGCTGCTACTGCTGCGGCCCGAAACCCCTGCCGGTCCCCTCCATAGACTTCTGCCTGTCCAGCGCTGAGGTACTAGGGGTATCCCAGCTGCGGGAAGGGTATGTCTCTGGCTTTCTCTCCGGCAGGGGAAGGTGACAGCGGCGGAGGAAGTGTTGCCCACCTCAGACACTGCAGGCCTCCCCGATCCAGCTGCGGCCACAGCTGATGCTGCCAGAACCCCCTGCTGGTCTCCTTTGTTGACTGCCGCATGGCCAGTGCTGAAGTACTGGGGGTAGGCCAGCTATGGGAAGAGTGTCTCTGCCTCGGGCTCTCTCTCTCTGTCAGGGGAAGGAAGGGCTGATTCTCTGGCACAACAGGGAGGGCTAGGCTGCAGGAACACAGCACTGGAAGAAACAGGAGGCCGAACTCATGACCAAAAAGTGAGCAGTGCAGTGATCAGCCCCCTAGTCTTTCCCTCTCTCTGGGTGCAGAGCTGTATTCTACAGAGAGAGCTGGGATGGGAAGAAGGGGAACGGCACCTGACACACACATACACGCGCGGCACCTGACACACACATACACGCGCAACACCTGACACACACACATACACGTGCGGCACCTGACACACACACACGTAGCATCAGACACAATAAAATAAACATGCAGCACCTGACCCACACATACACGCGCAACACCTGACACACACACATACACGTGCGGCACCTGACACACACACGTAGCATCAGACACAATAAAATAAACATGCAGCACCTGACCCACACATACACGCGCAACACCTGACACACACACACATATACACGTGCGGCACCTGACACACACACGTACCATCAGACACAATAAAATAAACATGCAGCACCAGACACATGCATATACACGCAGCACCTGACACATGCATATACACGCAGCACCTGACACATGCATATACACGCAGCACCTGACACATGCATATACACGCAGCACCTGACACATGCATATACACGCAGCACCTGACACATACATATACACGCACATCATCAGACACACACATACACATGCAGTGCCTTACTCACACACACATAGACACGTGCAGCACCTGAGGCACACACATGTACACGCGCAGCACCCGACGCACACACATGTACACGCGCAGCACCTGACGCACACACATGTACACGCGCAGCACCTGACGCACACTCATGTACACGCGCAGCACCTAATGCACACTCATGTACACGCGCAGCACCTGACGCACACTCATGTACACGCGCATCACCTGACACAGACATACGTATTCATGCACAGCACCAGACATACACTTGTACACACGCGGAGCACCTGATACTCACACACATATACACCCGCAACACCTGACACACACACACACACACACACACACACGTGCGGCAGCTGACGCATACACACGCACCATCAGACACACTCATATATACACGCAGCACCTGACACACACATACACACAGGAGCTGACACACACATACACAGGCAGCACCTGACACACACACACATATACACGCGCAGCACCTGACACCACGCACTCACACGTACAAGCAATGCATTTCACGCCTACCTCCAGCCTCAGTTACAGGCTGCTGCCGCCTACCCCCCTCCCTGCATCAGCTGCAAAGGCAGCAAAATATTTTGACCAAAGTCTAAAGGCCCGTACACATTAAACGATGTCGCTCTGTGAGCTACATCGTCTAATGTTTCCCCTCCCGGGCCGGCCGGCGGCCGACTGTACACACTGAGCGATATGACCGCTCATATCGCTCAGTGACGTCACGCCCCCGCCAGCCCTGCATGAAGGTCGTGGACGACAGTCCACATCCTTCCTGCATGCCCTACCGACAGCGAAGATTGTTGCCGACCCGCGGGGCCGCGCATCGTTTGTCGCTGGCTGCATACACACTTAACTATAAAATGAGCGACGTCGCTCATTAAATCGTTAAGTGTGTACGGACCTTAAACAATTTGGTTTGGTTAATAAAATAATTTTGCACAGAACAGTGATGTTATACGAACATTTTCATTAAACATTTAAAAAATCAAATGTTTATTCTTACAGTGAAATTTTACATTTCTGAATAAAAAAAATAAATTTAAAAAAAGCGATGAAATTCCATAGACAAAAAACCTTACGGTTTCACATGTCCCATTAAGGCTTCTTAGACATGATCGAAATTTCAGAAACCTGTTGTAACTCTTCCACTCAAACTCCAAAAAGCAATGAAATTCCGATCATTAAGGCTGACGCCTTAATGGACGTGTTCCTTGCGCAATACAGATATGGTATGCCATCACAGCCTGTGGGTAAGTGCAGATTCAGCACTCTCACAGAGTGAGATTGCTGTCACTCACACAATGGTGGAGCTGCTAATTCACAGATGTGTGTGCTCATTGGAATACACACATGCAGTCTATGCAACTGAAGGTCTGAGCGGAAGATAAAGCTGCTCAGATGAGGTAAGAGTGTTGTTGATTGGAGGGAGGAGAGCGGTGTGGATGGGGGAACAGAAGTGTGTGGATAGAGCGAACACTAAGCAGCACTAATGGGGGGGACAGAGAAACACAGGGGGTAATTCAGACCGCAGCAGCAGCAGCGATTGCAGTCTGAATTAGTTTGTGAGGTGCGCACGTGCAATGGCCGCACTGCGCGTGCGTACCCCAGGAGCCCAGTGAGATGCTATCACCCTGCCTGATTGATAGGCAGAGGTGGTTGCGGGGAAGGAGAGGGGCGTGCAAACAGCGTTAGAATGCCATTGGCAGGGCATGGTCTGCACAACGGAGGCGTTTCCGGACCACTGGGGGGTGGGCTGTGGCGGTTATCCCCCTGCCAAGAGCGCAGGATGCACTAAATTTACCTTCAGGATGTCAGCTACATGAATAGGGTAAGAGTGGTGTGGATAGGGGGTAGATTAAGCAGCAAGTATGGGAAGGGAGACAGAGCGGTGCAGATGGGGGAAATGGTGCAGATGGGTTGAAAACACTGGCATGGATGGGTAGAAAACTGGTGCAGATGGGAGAGAAGACAGTGTGCCATGTACTGGAGGAGGCAGAGTGACGTTGAAGAAGGAAATACTGAGCAGCACAGAGAGAAGGAAACGGTGGTACAGACAATGCACAGGTGGGGAAAGACAGATGGTACAGATAAGTTAGTACAGACTAGCACAGATGGGAGAACACAGCAGTAGGGATTGGGGAAGACCAGGCAGCATGGGGGTGTATAGGGGAAGTAAGTGTAGATGCATAGACCGTAGATGGGGTATTATAGTTTAGCAATTAACCAAGATGTTTGAGGGAGCTAAATGTGTATACTAAGTGAGATGGATGTATGGAGTTAGAAGGATGTTGTAAGAAGGTGGCTTTGTTGTGTTGACTGAATGGGATGGTTGTGGGCACTGTGTGGGATGGGAGCACCACAAAACTGCTCAGACCTTCAGTTGCATAGACTGCATGTGTGTATTCCAATGAGCACACAAATCTGTGAATTAGCAGCTCCACCATTGTGTGAGTGACAGCAATCTCACTCTGTGAGAGTGCTGAATCTGCACTTACCCACAGGCTGTGATGGCATACCATATCTGTATTGCGCAAGGAACACGTCCATTAAGGCGTCAGCCTTAATGATCGGAATTTCATTGCTTTTTGGAGTTTGAGTGGAAGAGTTACAACAGGTTTCTGAAATTTCGATCATGTCTAAGAAGCCTTAATGGGACATGTGAAACCGTACGGTTTTTTGTCTATGGAATATATATATATATATCACAAACATATATGATTCATACATATATCACACACACATACATGATACATACATGAGAAAGACCTGGGATGGTGATGAGGCCAGGGCCCCCTGCTGATGTTGCGTTGAGGAAGGCAGTGTTCCAGGGCGGATGCCAGTCGGGGAGAGCGCCGCGCAGCCCGGGAAAAATACTGCTGAGGAGCTACATCTGGAAGAGCCCCTGGGAGGGAGAGTGCCACATGCCCCATCCTGCGCGGCAGACTCTGCAGGCCTGCACATGGGAAGGGAGGTCTCTGGCCACACATACTCACCCTTCTGCTGAAGCCCCGCTGCTGTCCCCATCAGCGATCTCCAGCGGGGAGCGGGGCCAGGATGAACCTCAACCTGTGAGAACTATCTTCATGATCAAGAGATCTCATATGCAAGATAAGTATGTGTTGGGATAGGGCTGGGGAGGGCGGCTGCTCGGGCACACCCCCGTCAAGTTAAGGAGATTTAACTGAGGAAGCACAAGGGAACTCTCGTCTGGGGACAACAACTACAGGGAGACCACATCTTTTCAGATGAACATGGGAGGGCGGAAGGCTGCCTAATACTGAAGCACCCTCAGACATTAAACCATATGCAACAACTATTGCAAGCATTCCTGGGGGAAGGTCTGCAGCAGACGGATTTGCATACGGTGATGTCATCCAAGCAGTGGGCCAAAGTTGGCTGGAACCCTCATCTGTATATGAAAAGAGAAAAGGGGCATGCAGGGCATGGCCTTTTGCGGCGCTTGGATAACCCCAAGTTTGCATTAAACACCCCCACCCTCCTTCGGTGTGGGGCTCATGTTGGCCATGCCCAAGCCCCTGAAGCATTCAAGCTGATTTCTTGCAGCAGCTGGGCACTGTAACAGCTTCAGAGCTGCTCTACAAGACAAGTAAAAGGGTGTGGGCCCTGCAGCACCACCTGTAGTTTGCATACACACATATATAGGACAGCATCTCTTATATGCCCCAGGGTCAATAAAATAGTATCCTTGTCTAGGCTATCCATCCCCTCAGATAAGGTATTTGTCCATGCCGCTACAGCACTACACACCCAGGCCGACGCAATTGCCGGTCTGAGTAAGGTACCTGAATGTGTATAAATGGACTTCAGGGTAATCTCCTGTTTGCGGTCAGCACACTCTTTGAGGGTAGCCGTATCCTGGGACGGGAGGGCTACCTTCTTGGATAAGCGTGTTAATGCTTTGTCCACCCTAGGGGAGGATTCCCATCGTAACCTATCCGTTGATGGGAAAGGATACGCCATAAGAATCCTTTTGGAAATCTGCAGTCTTTTATCTGGAGATTCCCAAGCTTTTTCACATAACTCGTTCAGCTCGTGTGAGGGGGGAAAGGTTACCTCAGGCTTCTTACCCTTGTACATATGTACCCTCTTGTCAGCGACAGGGGGTTCCTCTGTGATGTGCAAAACATCTTTTATTGCCATAATCATAAATCGAATGGATTTTGCCAATTTTGGCTGTAACTTTGCATCATCGTAATCGACACTGGAGTCAGAATCCGTGTCGGTATCTGTGTCAACAATCTGGGATAGTGGGCGCTTATGAGACCCTGACAGTCCCTGCAACATAGGATCAGGCATGGGTTTAAACCCTGACTGTCCCAAAGCTTCTGCCTTGTCTAATCTTTTGTGCAATGAGTTTACACTAGCATTTAAAACATTCCACATATCCATCCAATCAGCTGTCGGCGGAGACACCACATTCATTTGCTCCCGCTCCTCTCTAATATAGCCTTCTTCCTCAGACATGTCGACACACGTGTACCGACACACTACACACACAGGGAATGCTTTTTCTGAAGACAGTTTCCCCACAAGGCCCTTTGGAGAGACAGAGAGAGAGTATGCCAGCACACCCCCCAGCGCTATATAACCCAGGAATAAAACAGTAACTTAATGTTTGCCCAGTAGTGCTGCTGTATGTAATTTGCGAATTATGTGCCCCCCCCCCCCTCTTTTCAACCCTCTTGTCTAACGTGGTATAAGCAGGGGAGAGTCCGGAGAGCTTCCTCTCAGCGGTGCTGTGGAGAAAAAATGGCGCTGGTGAGTGCTGAGGGAGAAGCCCCGCCCCCTCGGAGGCGGGCTTCTGTCCCGCTTAAACTAAAATTGGTGGGGGCTTATACATATATAAAGTGCCCAGCTGTATATATGTTATATTTTTGCGAAAGAGGTTTATATTGCTGCCCAGGGCGCCCCCCCTGCGCCCTGCACCCTTACAGTGACCGGAGTATGTGAGGTGTATGGGAGCAAAGGCGCACAGCTGCAGTGCTGTGCGTTACCTCAGTGAAGATCATGAAGTCTTCTGCCGCCTCTGAAGTCTTCTTTTCTTCTCATACTCACCCGGCTTCTATCTTCCGGCTCTGCGAGGGGGACGGCGGCGCGGCTCTGGGACGGACGGCGAGGGTGAGATCCTGCGTACCAATCCCACTGGAGCTAGTGGTGTCCAGTAGCCTAAGAAGCAGGACCTTGCAACTCAGAGAGTAGGGCTGCTTCTCTCCCCTCAGTCCCTCGATGAGGGAGTCTGTTGCCAGCAGTGCTCCCTGAAAATTAAATACCTAACAAAATACTTTCTGTCAGAAAGCTCAGGAGAGCTCCTGAAAAGCACCCAATCTCCACTGGGTACAGTATCAAACTGAGGTCTGGAGGAGGGGCATAGAGGGAGGAGCCAGTGCACACCCAGAACTAAAGTCTTTCTTAAAGTGCCCATGTCTCCTGCGGAGCCCGTCTATCCCCATGGTCCTTACGGAGTCCCCAGCATCCTCTAGGACGTTAGAGAAAATAGGATTTTAATACCTACCGGTAAATCCTTTTCTCTTAGTCCGTAGAGGATGCTGGGCACCCGTCCCAGTGCGTACTGTGTCTGCAGTTATTAAATGGCCCTTAACTCCAGAACATTTATGTGGAGATGAAAACATCCAAGGAAGACTTGACCATCTTCCTTGGATGTTTTCCCCCTGTGTGACTGCTCTCCAGCCTCGGAGGGTTGCATCCGTGGTCCCTAGGATCCCGTCCTGGATCCCGAACCATCGCCCCTCTAGGTGGTGAGAACTGTGCAGCCACCAATGGAGTGAGATTCTGGTCTTGGAAGACAGGATTATCCTCCGGTGCATGTGTAGGTGGGATCCGGACCACTTGTCCAACAGGTCCAACTGGAACACTCTGGCATGGAACCTGCCAAACTGAATGGCCTCGTAGGCCGCGACCATCTTCCCCAGCAACTGAATGCATTGATGGATTAACACTCTTGCTGGTTTCAGAATTTGTTTGACCAGACTCTGGATCTCCAGAGCCTTTCCACTAGAAGAAAACCTCTTCTGTGTCCAGTATCACTCCCAAAAACAACAACCGCGTCATTGGGACCAACTGCGATTTTGGCAAGTTTAGGAGCCAACCATGTTGTTGAAGAACTGTCAGGGAGAGTAGATGTTTTGCACCAACTGGTCCCTGGATCTCGCCTTTATCAGGAGATCATCCAAGTACGGGATAATTGTGACTCCTTGCTTGCGAAGGAGGACCATCATTTCCGCCATCACCCTGGTGAAAATCCTCGGAGCCGTGGACAGACCAAACGGCAACGTCTGAAATTGGTAATGACAATCCTGAATTGCAAACCTCAGGTAGCTTGATGCAGTGGCTAAATGGGAACATATAAGTAGGCATCCTTTATGTCTACCAAAACCATGAAATCTCCTTTATCCCCCGGACTGGAGATCACTACCCTGAGAGATTCCATCTTGAAATTGAATTTCTTTAGGTAGAAATTAAGGGATTTCAGATTTAAGATTGGTCTGACTGAGCCGTCCGGCTTCGGGACCACGAAGAGGCTTGAATAAAAACCTTCTCCCTGCTGACTAAGGCTGATTTGAACAATCGGTGAGGGGGAACGTCTTGAAACCCCAGTTTGTACCCTTGGGACACTATTTGTAAAACCCACGAGTCCAGGTCCGAATGAATCTAGAACTGACTGAAGAGTTTTAGACGTGCCCCCACTGGTGCGGGCTCCTGCAAGAGAGCCCCAGCGTCATGCAGTGGATTTGGCAGAAGCAGAGGACGATCTCTGCTCCTGCGATCTTGAAGAGGCTACAGACCTCTTCCCTCTTTTCCTTCCTCTACCTGCAAAGAAAGGGGAATCTTAACTTCTTGCATATCTATTGGGCCGAAATGACTGCGTCAGATAATGATGCGTCTTCATCCGTTGAGAGGGAACATAGGGCAAGAAGGATGACTTACCTGCGGGAGCTGCCGAGATCAAATTAACTAGGCCGTCGCCAAACAAGGCTTCACCTTCATAGGGAAGAGACTCCCTTTCTTCTTGGAGTCAGCATCAGCATTCCCTTGGTGAATCCACAATGCCCTCCTATCCGAGACTGCCATGAAATTGGCCCGTGAGCACTTGTGCCCGGTGTAGGATTTTTAAATATGTGTAGTTTACTGTATGCAAGGGTTTAAAACCTTTTAGGAACTGAGATCTAAGGTGTATTACATGTAGTTTAAAAAAAACAAAAAATGTTTATTTTATGGCAGTAGTTTCCAAACTGGGGTTCTTGCACTGGTAGCATAGTTTGGTGGTCCAGGACCAATTAAAATTATTTATACTTTATTAAATTGGCAAAACCATTCCCTCACAACATAACTGAACCTGAGGATGACATGCTATAAACACAATTTACTTAATTTTATATTTTTTTCTGAATTTCTCAATAAAAAAAACTTTGGCCTAGGGGTGCCGTGAAACAAATTTTGATACTCTAGGGCAGGGGTGTCAAACCCATGGGCCGCATGCCGCCCCCAATGCATCCTTTTGTGGCCCACAGGCCGAGGTCCGACAGGGGTCCTTTTGTGGCCCGATCACCTTGCTTAGAGCGAGGGCAGGAGAGTGCAGCCAGAGTCTTTGCTTTCTATGTGCGGCACCATCTTCCCGAAGAGATCACCGGGAAGATAGTGCCCCTTCCACTGGCTACAGCACAGGTATACTGGGGTGGGGTAGCAAACTGGGGGCCCCAATGGGCCCCTCCAGCAGTCCCTCTACCAAAACACGTCTTTTGGTGGTTTTGCGGTGTTGTTATAACTACATGGTGACGATACTGTAGCACAGAGATTTTCAACCATTTACAACTCACGTCACACAGAACAAGATTTAAATATTGACAAGGCACACTGAAATATAATGGTGATGCATGGTGCAGTATCGTGTCCTAGGATGTCATGTCGCAGCTTCTCCATAGGTAACGCCTGAACAGGCCCAGTGACAGGGGGGACAAAGGGGACACTTGTTCAGGGCTCCAAGTATTAAGAACAGAAATAATGGGGCCACAGTGCCAATATTGCTTTTTAAAGTGTATCCACCAACTGCTCAATTTAAGCAGGAAAACAATTAACAGGCCAACTAAACCCTCCCCCCTCCTTTTACCCCATCACTTTGTCCAGTCCCTGTGGTCCATACTGTATTGCCATTATTATGCATTTTGCTGTGCTGGCCCTTTTCTGAATGTCCCTGCCACCGCCACCGAAGAGCTGGATAGCCCAGTATGAAAACCACCTGCCGGCCTCACTGACGGTCCGAGTCAAAGGCTCCATTTTTTTGTGGGGTAAAGAGGGGTCAGTAAAGATACTAAGCTGAAGTACTTAGAACACTTCTTGAATTAAGACACAACCTGCAAGAAAAAGTATGCAATATGGGTGAAAAGGCAAATGTCAGAGGTCTGATACAAGTGACCAGCTCCACACCTTGCACCACATAGCGTTATGTTAAACTGGGATATGTTCTTTTTTGGTGTGTGTGTGTGTGTGTGTGTGTGTGTGTGTGTGTGTGTGTGTGTATGTGTGTGGGGGGGGGGGGTGCCAAAGGAAATTTTTGCCATTGGCTCCTTTGGTCTAGAACCAGCCCTGATCACAAAATATTTTTGTCTGAGCAGACTGGACACTGATCAGCGTTGGCTCATTCTCAGCCCCCCGCCCAGCCTCTGCTGCCAACAGACTGCTATTAGCTAGTTAACCTTCTGCCTTCCCTATCTATGACACAGACTGCTGCTAATGCTACCAGACTGTTCCCAGTGGCTTCACACCAACAGTGAATCCCAGCCGATGATGTAGGGCAGCGTGTGGGGGAGGGGGTCAGTTGCTGTGGCTCCAACATGGTAACCGCCAATGGACTGCAATGCTTTATCGAAAGGGGGGGCGCCAGTCCCTTACTTTGCCAGGGGCGCTTGGACCCCTAGCTACACCTCTGTTGACCCTAACCGATACCCCTAAACTAACCATAATTCCTGCAGTAAAAATCCATGTTTCTATGTATATAGGGGGTCATTCCGAGTTGATCGCATGCTGCCGTTGTTCGCTGCGTAGCAATCAGTTGAAAAAAAATGGCTAATCTGTGCATGCGCATGCTCCGTAATGTGCATGCGCATCGTACGGGTACAAAGTCCATTGTGGTTTTGCACTAGTTCTAGCGATTATTCCAATCACAGAACAGGCCACAAGGAGATTGACAGAAAGAGGGCGTTTCTGGGTGTCAACTGACCGTTTTCAGGGAGTGCTTGGAAAAATGCAGGCGTGGCAGAAGAAATGCAGACGTGGCTGGGCATTCGCTGGATGGGTGTGTGACATCAAAAGCCGTCCCTCGGTTGTTAGAATCAACGCACACGAAGTGTAACTACAGTGCTGGTCTTATTTTGAAACGATTTTGCAGGCGCTCTGCTGCTCAAGTGTTCGCACTTCTCCAAAGTGAATATACACTCTCCAGTGGGCAGCGACAATGCGTTTGCATGGCTGCTAAAAACTGCTAGCGAGCAATCAACTCAGAATGACCCCCAGAGTGTATTGCAAGAAAATATCTGTAAATCCAATGGTACCGTAAGTGCGGTATATACTCGCACTTCTTTGCGGGGTGAGAACATCTCCCCTAAGTGAAGTCAGCCCTATGAATAAAGTTTGTGTGATCCCTGTGCAGCAGTCACAGAAAGGGTTCATCTCTGCAGTTTGTCACTCAAATTACATTGCTGCATTTTTTCTAGAAGTTGATCTGAGAGCTGTTACCCGCAGACCAGCTACAATAATTATCCTGGGTACTCACTAGACCAGTGGTTCTCAAACTGCACCCTGGGGTGCCTCAGGACACTTGCAGGGGTGCCTTGGATTGGTGGTCCAGGACCAATTCAAAATATTTATAGTTAGTGTTATAGGCAAAACCAGTGCTGTTGGCTGGCAATCATAACATATGTGCACAAGCAGAAGCAAATCCTGTCCCCTACCAAAGGGCCAGTGCTAGGGTGTTTGGCGCCTCCCTGCAAACTATTAATTTGGGCCCTCTCTCCAATACTTAATAAAGGGACAGTGCGCTCCTTAAAAAAAGAAGGTGTGGTATCACAAGGAAGGGGCATGGCCACACAATAGCACCCCAAATCAAAATACGCCACACAGTAGCACTATCTTATTGTCATTACACCGCATGTAATAATAATAATAATAATAATAATACCCACAGTCGCAGTGCCCTTTATACACATAACCACCATATCAGTGCAGCTTACACACATAATGCCAACAGTAGCAGTGCCCCTTCTACACATGCCCACGGTGGCAATCCTTTACATGGCAAATATCAACCTGGTTTTGCCATGTAAAGGATTGCCACTTTAAAAACAAACAATCAAACAAAAACAAAAAAAAACAACAGGAAAAAACACAAAATCTCTCACTTTCTGATTCTCACACCCTATTACATTCCTCCCTATATATTTAAATGTTTCTATTACTGTATGTTCCCTCTTCCCTTCTCCAAACTATACACATCAACATTTTTTAGTATTTCCAGGTAAGTTTTGTGATGTAGGCCATGCACAATTTTAGTTGCCCTAATGTATTTACAGCCTTCTGGAGATATGGCTTCTGGAACTGAACACAGGATTCTAAATGTGGCTGTACCAAGGACCTATACAGTGGCATTACAGGTTGAGTATCCCTTATCCAAAATGCTTGGGACCAGAGGAATTTTGGATATCGGATTTTTCTGTATTTTGGAATAATTGCATACCATAACGAGATATTATGGTGATGGGACCTAAATCTAAGCACAGAAGGCATTTATGTTTCATATACACCTTATACACACAGCCTGAAGGTCATTTTAGCCAATATTTTTTATAACTTTGTGCATTAAACAAAGTGTGTGTACATTCACAGAATTCATTTGTTTCATATACACCTTATACACACAGTCTGAAGTTCATTTAATACAACATTTTTAATAACTTGAGTATTAAACAAAGTTTGTGTACACTGAGCCATCAAAACACAAAGGTTTCACTATCTCAGTCTCACTCAAAAAAGTCCGTATTTCGGAATATTCCGTATTTCGGAATATTTGGATATGGGATACTCAACCTGTATTACTTTTTTCTGCTACTGGTTCTTTAACCTATGCAAACAAGCATCTGACTTGCCTTTCCTATTGCTTTGTTACATTGCTCACCTGAAATAGTAATACTTAGATAGCTTTCCTCTTGCCATTATAATGCCCTTAATATTATAGTTAGCCTTTGCATTTTTGAGACGTGTATGATTTTGCATTTTTTGGCATTAAATGTTGCCATGTTCTTGACCATTCCTCTAGTCCAGGGGCGGAACTGCCAGAGACAACGGAGTCAGTTGCCGCCGGGCTCCAGCCCTAAAGGGGCTTCCTCCATTGCCCCCCGGCTGTTACGTGCCCTTCCTACTAAATAGACAAAGGCGCTACCAGCAGGGTCTCGCAGTTTGTACATTCCATGCCGTAATACCCTTCTTTCCACCTTCACAATGAAGCTATTGGTACTTTGCAAAAAAAAAAATTATTAGCATTGCAACTCAGCAGATCAATGCAGTGTGCAGCCACACACTCCATATATCTGCTCAGCCACAAAGCTGATTATTTCTTCACAAAGTACAAGGTGAGCTCCAAATAGAATTCTCTAGCTTAGATTATACCTTTCTATGCAAGGGTAAATAGCTCAATTGTTTGACTGCAATGCCACAGGAAATGGTTTGGATCCAAGACAGTGTGACTGAATAATAAAGAAACCTTAAGATAAGTTCATGAATGTTGTATAAGTATTAGTGAGAGAAGGGGTCAGGAGCATGCTAGGCTGCAAAAAATAAGGTAGGCTGCAAGTGAAAGTAATGATCTCCTATATATTTTCCCAGATCTGTCACTCTGTGTGGCTAACTCTGGGGGAAGTCACAGCAATGGGCGGAGACGGCAACTGCAGGACGATACACCAGTGCCAGCAGCAGACCGTAACAAAGTGACAGATCAGGGAGAATATATAGGATGTAGGGAGGTGGCCATGGTACATGGCTGGCCAAGGGACACTAGCTCATGTACCCCTTTACCACTGAGGCTGGCCACCAATGATGGACCTGTCACCAGTGCACATGCAATAACCTCTTCTGCTGCCCTCTTTGCAACTCAGATTGCCCAGTGCTCCCCTTCGCTAACAGTCCACAAAGTTTCCCCATCTCACGATCTGCCTCCTCACCCCCACTTTCATCTCTACAGCACACGCGCATATCATACAAGATCCCATCATGCGTACGTAGGTCTGAAATGCAAGAGGGAGGTTGGGGGGAGATTGGCATGCGCCAGCAACACCACACAGCTCACTGTGACCACAGTGGAGAGGCGCTGCAACAGGACAATACACCAACCTCGGAGCAAGGAACTGCGTCGGTCAGGAGGAGAACTATTTCAATAGCATAAAAAGGTTAATGCGTCCCACCCTATGGACACCAGACTCATCAAGTCACTGTTGCCAGAGTCTCATACAATGACTCTGAACCTCTAAGCACACTATTTGACTGTCCACACCCTGCTGTGCCTATTACCCATCTCCTCCACCACCCTCAACACTGACCCACACATCATTCACCCACAAAGATACAATAAAGGTAGTTTGGATAAATTAGCTAAATGAAATGGATTTAACCAATTTATCTAAATGACCATTTTTGGATGTTTTCCAGTGTTTGTGAGCAAATGGTCAATTGTCATTTGCTGCCACATATTAGCATAATTTTGTTTCAACTAGAAAAAAAAATTGGACAGATAATCTAAGTGTGGATCCAGTTTTAAGGTCCGTATTCACGGCCTGATTTTGGGGAGAGATGTGTGCTGAGCGAACTGCTCAGCACACATCTCTCCCCCCGCTCAGCACAGCGTGATGTGTGCTGAGCGTACGGGGGGTGGGGGGGGGCGCTCATTTCACCCCCTGTGTAGGGCATTCTGTGTGTATCCAGCTTAACAGGTGTGAGCATCATACAACTACTGACTTGCGAGTAACTATACAGCAGCTCCATACCTTGTGACTTGAAGAAACACCAGTTAACCCCGGGAATGCTGCAGTCAAAGCAACAATTCCTCTTCTTACATTCCGCTGCACTTATTGTGGGGTAGCCGCAATCCCTTCTGCTGTACGGTTCCACATTACATTGTTTCTTGTCACTTCCTGTTGATGCAGTAAGGAAACATCCAGGAATTACAGCAGCTTAGTTTTTTTTTTTTTTTTTACTGGGGCAATTTAGCTAGATCACAGGGCAATTTAGCTCCTTTGGTCCTTTTTTAGGACCAGTTAATCAGACAGTTGAGCAAACTGAAAAACAGCTAACAGGAAATTTCCACTTAAATGGTATTTTCTAATCTTATCTGACCATGACTAAGAATAAAGGATACACAAGATAAACTCTTAGAGCCATGGACCTTATCCATGTTTAAGCTCCATCAAATCTGTAATCAATAGCACTACATGCTCCCACTTTACCACTGTACTATATACTCTACCTGTGTTTTTAAGGTAAAAACACCATTTAACCCCAGTGACACTTGAATTAAAGCAGCAGCCTCTGGAATAGCATTCCTTAGCATTAATCCCAGGAAATCTGCAAACTTCACGCTCTTTGATAGCCATGCTACATTGCTGTTTACTTGGATGGAGCAGAGAGCACAACATCAGGACATAGGAAATATTACAATGCATGATAAGAAAGGTGTGAGCTCTACAGCAAGGCCTCTAACCCTTTGCCAGTGCCAAATACATAGGGCTTAACTCAGATCTGATCACAGCAGCAAATTTATTAGCTAAAACCATGTACACTGCAGGGGTGGGGGGGGGGTGTATAATATGTGCAGAGAGAGTTAGATTTTGGTGCGGTGTGTTCAAACTGAAATCTAAATTGCAGTGTAAAAACAAAACAGCCAGTATTTACCCTGCACACAAACAATATAACCCACCTAAATCTCTCTGCAAATGTTATATCTGCCCCCCCCCCCCCCCATCCCTGCAGTGCACATGGTTTTGCCCACTAGCTAACAAATTTGCTGCATCTGGGAATTACAGCAGCTTAATATTTCTTTTTACAGAAGGTTCAGCAAATTAAATTATTTAGTGAAATACTGTAATCATAACAGTTACAGGGATATTGTAGGTAGATTTATTGTCAGTGGATAAATGTAAAAATTAAACCCTTAGGCATAGTTCCAAAATGCTGTCATTGCAATCCAGATTTTAAGGATATCATGCTTGAGCACAGGTGACTTAATTAGAACTTCGGTCAATGTGAATTAACCATTGGACTCAACCATGGTTATCCTTAAAACCCAGGGGTCTATTTAAGATCGATCTTAATCGATGTTGGGCTTACAGGTTGAAAAACACACACACATTTACTAACATTTTAAAATGTATATAAAAAAATCATCTGTTCGTAAATGCAGTGCACATGGTTTTGCCCAACTGCTAACAAAAATCCTGCTGCGATCAACTCAGAATTACCCCCCATGGCCCTCATTCCGAGTTGTTCGCTCGCAAGCTGCTTTTAGCAGCATTGCACACGCTAAGCTGCCGCCTACTGGGAGTGAATCTTAGCATCTTAAAATTGCGAACGAAAGATTTGCAATATTGCGATAAGACATCTCTGTGCAGTTTCTGAGTAGCTCGAGACTTACTCTGCCAGTGCGATCAGTTCAGTGCTTGTCGTTCCTGGTTTGACGTCACAAACACACCCAGCATTCGCCCAGACACTCCTCCGTTTCTCCAGCCACTCCCGCGTTTTTCCCAGAAACGGTAGCATTTTTTCCCACACGCCCATAAAGCGGCCTGTTTCCGCCCAGAAACACCCACTTCCTGTCAATCACATTACGATCACCAGAACGATGAAAAAACCGTGAGTAATATTCCTAACTGCATAGCAAATTTACTTGGCGCAGTCGCAGTGTGAACATTGCGCATGCGCATTAAGCGGAAAATCGCTGCGATGCGAAGAAAATTACAGAGCGAACAACTCGGAATGACCACCTATGTGCACTGCAGGGAAGGCAGATTTAACATGTGCAGAGAGAGTTAGATTTGGGTGTGGTGTGTTCAATCTGCAATCTAATTTGCAGTGTAAAAATAAAGCAGTCAGTATTTACCCTGCACAGAAACAAAATAACTCACCCAAATCTAACTCTTTCTGCACGTTATATCTGCCTCCCCTGCAGTACACATGGTTTTGCCCAACTGCTAACAAAATTCCTGCTGCGATCATCTTGGAATTACCCCCATCGATTGATGTTTTCACACTGCTCGTGTATATAAGACATAGGGCCTAATTCAGTTTGGATCGTAATACGCGTTCCAACCGCAAAAACTATGAAGAGGATGGGGGCATATACGCAGGGTCCATCCTGTGCGTGTGCCTACATTTTCTCCGGGTGCCCCGCAGAAAATGCGAATGCCTCTGCCTGTCAATCAGTAGAGGGCGTACCTTCGCAGGTATATCGCGATCATGAGCCATGTCTCCCATTTTTGTCATTATAGGTGCTCTGTGAGCTGCTGGCCATGCCCCAGCCCCTCTGTCTCCCGTGAATAGACATTGAGGCTTATTCAGACCAGATCGCTTCAATTTATTTTCACCCAGCGGGCAATCTGGTCTGCACTGCACATGCGTATGCGCCACAATGCGTAAGTGCGACGGTCCGGAGATCACAAGAAGATTGACAAGAAGAGGGTGTTTGTGTGGGTGGCAACTGAATGTTTCTAGGGAGTGTCCGGAAAAACACTGGAGGGACCCGGCGTTTTGTGGGAGGATTTGTGACGTCACCTCAATGGCTGAGTAAGTGCTGAGCTGTGCAGCTCTTGTGCACATGTGATCACACACCTGCACAGCAAATTTTCTCTTCCGCTGTAGGCGGCAACTACCTGATTACAGGGATGCAAAAAACACACCCTAGCAATCAGGTCTGAATTACCCACAATGTGCATATTTGCAGAGCAACAAGCTACAGGGAGCCTTCCACCCCCCCCCCCCATTCCCCATGGGAAGGGGGGGGGGGGTTGTTTGGGTTAGCTGGACATTCCCCAAAAAAGTGACTGTCCTGCAAAAATTGGGATAGTTGGGAGGTATGTTCAAATACATTTATTGTTTTGCATGCAGGGTAAATACTGGCTTCTTTGACATTTAGCCACAAATGCTGCACAGCTGAATTACAGTATTACACTGCAATTAACAGTTATGCTAGGACATTCCCCCTCCCAAATCTACCTCTCTCTGCATGTTACATCTGTCCCACAGTGGCGTGCGGTGAGGTCAGTGGCTAGTGAGGCACTACAGCCATAATGTCCGCCGAATCCTGCCGATGACCCTTAGCCAATGCCCGCTACTGCCTCTGAGCCGATACCCGCTGCCACCGCCAATGGCTTACAAACTCGCCCACAATCAACTGACCCAGCCCTCCACCACTAATTTCTATCTCAGTCCGATGCCGCCAATGCCCGCTGCCTGCTTGCTCATTGTTCTCGTTATATATTATAAATTTTTAAAGAAAAAAAAATGAGTGTTTGGGACTGGGAAGGGTGAGGGAGGAGGACATGAATGCAATTTTGTTGTCCAGGGCTTCCATTAACTTAAAGGAGAAGGGTCTGAATGGGTTAAAAAAAAATGCGTGAGGTCCCCCCTCCTTAGTATAACCAGCCTCGGGCTCTTTGAGCCGGTCCTGGTTATTTAAATACTGGGGGAAAAATTGGACAGGGGTTCCCCGTATTTAGACAACTAGCACCGGGC
Source organism: Pseudophryne corroboree (assembly GCF_028390025.1). Classification (NCBI taxonomy): domain Eukaryota; kingdom Metazoa; phylum Chordata; class Amphibia; order Anura; family Myobatrachidae; genus Pseudophryne; species Pseudophryne corroboree. The sequence continues at coordinate 125,338 of NW_026970571.1, forward strand.
TCTTAGACCGGTCCAGGTTCCAAAAATACGTGGGACAATAGATGTAGGGGTCCCCCATATTTTTAAAACCAGCACCGGGCTCCACTAGCCAGAGAGATAATGCCACAGCCGGGGGATACTTTTATGTAGGTCCCTGCGGCCCTGGCATTACCCCTCCAACTAGTCACCCCTGGCCGGGGTTCCCTGGAGGAGTGGGGACCCCTTAAATCAAGAGGTTCCTCCCCTCGAGGCACCCAAGGGCCAGGGGTGAAGCCCGAGGCTGTCCCCAGCACCCCTGGGTGGTGGGTGCCGGGCTGATAGCCATGTGTGTAAAAAAAGAATATTGTTTTTTCGTTGTGGAACTACAAGGCCCAGCAAGCCTCCCCCGCTTGCTGGTACTTGGAGAACCTCAAGTACCAGCAGGCGGGGAAATAACGGGCTTGCTGGTACCTGTAGTTCTACAACAACAAAAAATACCCAAATAAAAACACAAACACACACAGCGTGACAGTAAAATTATTGAGACAGGCTGTAGCATGTGGGTGCATGTAACCCTATAAAAGTGATGGATTGGGTGACTATTACAATACCCACTGTTGCTGTCTGAAAAATGATGGATTTATAGATTGCTCTGCCGAGACATGTTTTTTTCTAAAATGCACCACAGGTATGGATGGATAGTATACTTGACGACACAGAGGTAGGTAGAGCAGTGGCCTACTGTACCGTACTGCTATATATTATATTATTTATTATTATTATTATCCTTTATTTATATGGCGCCACAAGGGTTCCGCAGTGCCCAATTACAGAGTACATAAACAAATAATCAAACAGGAAAACAGCAACTTACAGTTGACGACAATATAGGACAAGTACAGGGTAAATAAACATAGCTACATCAGCAGATGACACTGGAATAAGTATCAGGTGGCAGAAGACTGCTGGATTTGGTGCAGCTGAAGATTATTAAAGTAAGAAAAGAGTAAGCACATGAGGGAAGAGGGCCCTGCTCGTGAGAGCTTACATTCTAAAAGGGAGGGGTAGACAGACAGGGGTGAGACAGATGGGGTACATAGAGAGCATGGAACAGAGGTTTAGGATGAGATTTGGCTGGGTTTGGTGAAGAAGTGGGTCTTGAGAGCCCGTTTGAAGCTTTGTAGAGAGGTGGAGAGTCTGAGGGGGAGAGGTAGGGAATTCCAGAGAAGTGGTGCAGCACGTGAAAAATCTTGGAGGTAGGAGTGGGAGGAAGTAATCCGTAGGCAGGAGAGTCGGTGTGCATTAGCAGAGCGAAGAGGACGGGTGGGAGTGTAAAGCGAGATAAGATCAGAGATGTAGATGGGAGAGGAGTGGGTGAGGGCTTTGTAAGCAAGTGTGAGAAGCTTGAAATGGATTCTGAAAGGGAAGGGGAGCCAGTGAAGGACTAGTAAGAGAGGAGAGGTGGACGTAGTGCGTTTGGTGAGGAAAATGAGCCGGGCAGCAGCATTGAGGATAGATTGGAGTGGAGAGAGGTATTTGTCAGGAATGCCAGTCAGGAAGAGATTACAGCAGTCCAGTCTGGAGATGACCAGTGAGTGGATAAGAGTCTTAGTAGCATCCTGGGTCAGAAAGGGTCTGATCCTGGAAATATTTTTTAGATGAAAACGGCAGGTTTGTGAGAGGTGCTGAATGTGTGGTTTGAAGGAGAGGGAGGAGTCAAGGATTACTCCAAGACAGCGCGCTTGGGGGTAGAGGAGATAGTAGTGCGATTGTAGGAGGTGAGATTATGCGGGAGGGAGGGAAGATGATCAGCTCGGTCTTAGACATGTTAAGTTTAAGAAAGCGCTGGGACATCCAGGAAGAGATAGCAGAGAGACAGTTGGAGATACGAGTGAGGAGAGTAGGGGAGAGGTCTGGAGAGGAAAGATAGATTTGAGTGTCATCAGCATAGAGATGATATTGGAAACCAAAAGAACTAATGAGCTTACCTAGTGAGGACGTATAGAGAGAGAAGAGAAGAGGACCAAGGACAGAACCTTGGGGTACCCCTACAGTTAGTGGAAGTGAGGGGGAGGTGGAGTCATGAGAGGAGACAGAGAATGAACGGTCAGAAAGGTAGGACGACAACCAAGAGAGGGCAGTGTTACGCAGACCAATGGAGTGAAGGATTTGCAGTAGGAGAGGATGGTCCACAGTGTCAAAAGCAGCAGAGAGATCAAGTAGAATAAGTAGAGAGTAGTGTCTCTTAGATTTAGCAGCATGGAGGTCATTGCATACTTTTGTAAGGGCAGTTTCAGTGGAGTGGAGAGGACGGAAGCCAGACTGGAATGGGTCAAGCAGTGAGTGTGAGGAAAGAAAGGAAGTAAGGCGGTTGTAGACAATACGCTCAAGGAGTTTGGAGGCAAAAGGGAGGAGAGAGATGGGTCGGTAGTTGGAGAGAGTGTTTGGATCAAGGGTAGGTTTTTTAAGAATAGGAGAGATGAGAGCGTGCTTGAAGGCAGAGGGGACAGTGCCTGATGAGAGGGAGAGATTGAGAAGGTGGGAAAGATGGGAACAAGCAGAAGAAGAGAGGTGGCAAAGGAGGCGGGAGGGGATAGGGTCAAGTGGGGAGGTGGTGAGGGGACAGGAACGAATGAGGGCCATGACTTCCTCTCCAGATGCATGGGAGAAAGATGACAGAGTTGGTACGAGGGATGGGGAGGGTTGGTAAGGGATGGGAGAAGGCTGGTTACTGATAGTCTGGTGTGATGTGATGTCCTGACGTATGGAGTCAATTTTGGATGTGAAGTAAGTGGCAAAGTCAAGAGCAGAGAGTGAGGAAGGGAGACGAGGTGGAGGTGGGCAGAGGAGTGAGTTGAGAGTGGCAAAGAGGCGCCGGGGGTTGGAAGACTGGGAGGAGATGAGGTTCTTGAAGTATGACTGTTTAGCAAGAGAAAGGGCAGCACTGAAGGATGAGAGCATAAGTTTGAAATGGAGGAAGTCTGCCTTAGAGCGTGATTTCCTCCAGTGTCACTCAGCAGTACATGAGCATTTTTGCAGATATCTGGTGCATTTGGTGTGCCAGGGTTGAGGTGTTAATTTGCAAGGGTGAATAGTGGTTGGTGGAGCAACAGAGTCAAGAGCAGAAGTAAGGGAAGCATTGTATGTGGAAGTGGCTTGCTCAGGGCATGAGAGAGAGAGAATAGGAGAGAGAAGTGAGTCAAACAGGGAGGAAAGGAATGTGGTGTCAATAGCTTCAATGTTACGCTTAGTGATGGTAGCCTTAGGAGGTAGAGATGGGGAAGTCGAGAGAGATAGGTTGAAGGAGAGCAGGTGGTGGTCAGAGAGGGGAAATGGGGAGTTGGAAAAATCAGAAATATCACAGCGGTGAGTGAAGACCAGATCCAGTGAGCTCCCATTCACATGGGAGGGTGAGGAGGTCCACTGGGAGAGACCAAGTGAAGAGGTGAGGTTAAGGAGTTTAGAGGCAGGGGATTGTGTGGGGATGTCAATAGGGATGTTGAAATCGCCTAGGATAATGGTGGGAATGTCAGAAGTGAGGAAGCCAGGAAGCAAAGTTGTCGATGAATTTGGAAGCAGTACCAGGGGGGCGGTAAATGACAGCTACTCTAAGATGGACTGGTTGGAAGAGGCATATGGCGTGGTCCTCAAATGTAGAGAATATAAGGGATGGTTCTGGTGGTATGAGTTGGTAGGAGTAACTAGAAGGTAAAAGGACCCCAACACCACCCCCATGGCGACCCCCAGGTCGGGGTGTGTGTGTGAATGTAAGGCCCCCAGCAGAGAGAGCAGCAGCAGAAGTAGTGTCAGAGGGCGTAATCCAAGTTTCAGTAATGGCTAGTAGGTGTAGGGAGTTGGAAATGAAAAGGTCATGAGTGGGGACCAGTTTGTTACAAACAGATCTGGCATTCCAGAGGGCACAGGATAGGGGGTATGAGTTTGTGGGAGAGATGTGAATTAGATTTTCAGGGTTGCTGTAGCGATGAGGTGGGATTAACTTTGAGGGCAGGGATGATGAGAGAGTAGTGATGGTACGGGTGCCTGAGCTAGGAGGGGAAACTGCAGGAGGTGGGCAGGGAGGGAGGTCAGTGTGATGTGGATGGGGGTGTGGGGAGGTGACAGGGAAGGGAGAGAGGGAGCAGGGCTGAGTTGTGGGGTAGCAGGACCATGGGGCAGAGGTGAATGAAAGTGGGGTAACAGGAAAGGTGGGGGAAGGAAACAGAGGGATGGAGGGGAGACAGAGGAGGGGAGAGAGGAGGAGGTGGAGGAGACTAGTGGGGAAGGATAAAGATACATTATTAGGTAGACACTGAGTGATGTGGGGAGTATAAGAAAACCTTGACATAGTGTTAAGTAGGTAAATAGGTTGAAGTAGTGGAAGTAGGAGAGGAGACTGTAAGGCAATCCGAGCAGAAGAATTGCAGAAATGCAGGTGAGAAAAGCAGTGTAGGCTCAAGGGGTGTAGATTTAGTATGAAATGAGTCAAAAGCGTAGATAAAGTGGGTGCAGAAATGTATTTGGAGTGTAAGAAATGAAAGGATTGTGAGAGGTTTAAGAAGCAATGGTAATTATGTTAGATGTTTTAAGTGTTTGCAGGTAAAATTGCATTGGTGCAGCTGTGCTTAAAAAACAAAATTACAATAATACAGATACAGGCATTTGTAGGTGAAATGGATGGTTTATGAAATGTCCAAGTAAGGTAGTTCTGTGCTATGTAATCAGATGCAACAATCAGGAGGTGAGTGATCTGAGGAGTAAGTGACTCACATTTGTTATTAGTTCTTCAGTTTTCTTTGTTTTGTTAGATTGGTGTGCTTCTGTTTTCCTTCTTTTTCACTTCGATTGAACGCTGATTGAACACTGCTGTTATGTGTCAATTTTATCACGCTTTGATAAAAATGCACGCTTAGATCAATAAATGCACAGCCAAATGGCTTTGCACAGCCTACACCATTGGACTTAAGTAGAAGACTATTACAAGTGAAACCAATAATTGAAATCTGTAACCACACCCCACCCCCTCAAATGCCAGGCAATAAATTACCTTAAAAACAACAACCAGGCATTCCACAAAGATTAAACTGGGTCTATATCATTCAAAACTTTAAAAAAGTACTTCAAAATCACATACTATGCAATAATGTTTCAATTTGCATTACCCAGCAGAATTAGCTTTGCATATATAGATATAGTGCAGCAGAATATATTGGTGGTTGTAGTCAATTGTAATTACCTGGAGGTGACAAGAAGAGAAGAAACGTCAATTCACAATCGATATCAGCTGAAGATAAATTAATGCTGATTGAACACTGCTGTTATGTGTCAATTTTATCACGCTTTGATAAAAATGCATGCTTACAGTAGATCAATAAATGCACAGCCAAACGGCTTTGCACAGCCTACACCATTGGACTTAAGTAGAAGACTATTACAAGTGAAACCAATAATTGAAATCTGTAACCACACCCCACCCCCTCAAATGCCAGGCAATAAATTACCTTAAAAACAACAACCAGGCATTCCACAAAGATTAAACTGGGTCTTTATCATTCAAAACTTTAAAAAAGTACTTAAAAATCACATACTATGCAATAATGTTTCAATTTACATTACCCAGCAGAATTAGCTTTGCATATATAGATATAGTGCAGCAGAATATATTGGTGGTTGTAGTCAATTGTAATTACTCAGCAGAATTAGCTTTGCATATATAGATATAGTGCAGCAGAATATATTGGTGGTTGTAGTCAATTGTAATTACCCAGCAGAATTAGCTTTGCAAATATAGATATAGTGCAGCAGAATATATTGGTGGTTGTAGTCAATTGTAATTACCCAGCAGAATTAGCTTTGCATATATATAGTGCAGCAGAATATATTGGTGGTTGTAGTAAATTGTAATTACCCAGCAGCAGCTCTACTGCACTCAACATCACCAGTGCTCACAATATATATAATGCTATATACTATGCCATAGTGGTGCTTACTATATAACACCTCCTACTGCGTTCCCCCTGGCAATGAGCATGACACCCAGAGAGTGAAACCCCTGGCAATGAGCATGACACCCAGCACGTGAAACTCTTGGCGTTGAGCAGTTTTTGTAAAAGTAATTAGAAGCTTTACTGTAGGGCATAGTGTATCACAGATATTGTGGTGTGTGACATAATATGTCCCAAAGGGCATTAATGTGTGGGGCTTAACATGGTGGAAATTACTGTACTTTTTTCCCTGTGGTGGCCGAGGTCTGTTGGTGCAGGGTCAAGAACTAGGGTGTAAGGTAGTCTTTGCCTGCAAGGCTACGCTCATTTTATGGAGACCATACCCATACATTTAAGTGTGGCATATACCTGCGCTTGCTCGCGGGGTGAGAACATCTCCCTAATTGAATTCAGCGATATGAATAGAGGTTGTGCAGCAGCCACAGAAAGGGTTAATCTCTGCAGCTTGTCACTAAATTACATTGTTGCAATTTTAGCTGGGAGCTGCAATAATTACTCTAATACATAACACAGCCAACACTTCTATATTCACACAATATACTGCATGGTGAATATAGAAGTGGTGCTTGCTAAACAGCACCTCCTACTGCATTCCACATCACCGCTGGTCACACTCATATCAGGCCCATAATGCTGTATACTATGCCATAGTGGTGCTTACTATATAACACCAGGTGCTGTGCAGTGGTTAAAACTAGAGATGAGCGCCTGAAATTTTTCGGGTTTTGTGTTTTGGTTTTGGGTTCGGTTCCGCGGCCGAGTTTTGGGTTCGAACGCGTTTTGGCAAAACCTCACCGAATTTTTTTTGTCGGATTCGGGTGTGTTTTGGATTCGGGTGTTTTTTTCCAAAAACACTAAAAAACAGCTTAAATCATAGAATTTGGGGGTCATTTTGATCCCAAAGTATTATTAACCTCAAAAACCATAATTTACACTCATTTTCAGTCTATTCTGAATACCTCACACCTCACAATATTATTTTTAGTCCTAAAATTTGCACCGAGGTCGCTGTGTGAGTAAGATAAGCGACCCTAGTGGCCGACACAAACACCGGGCCCATCTAGGAGTGGCACTGCAGTGTCACGCAGGATGTCCCTTCCAAAAAACCCTCCCCAAACAGCACATGACGCAAAGAAAAAAAGAGGCGCAATGAGGTAGCTGTGTGAGTAAGATTAGCGACCCTAGTGGCCGACACAAACACCGGGCCCATCTAGGAGTGGCACTGCAGTGTCACGCAGGATGGCCCTTCCAAAAAACCCTCCCCAAACAGCACATGACGCAAAGAAAAAAAGAGGCGCAATGAGGTAGCTGTGTGAGTAAGATTAGCGACCCTAGTGGCCGACACAAACACCGGGCCCATCTAGGAGTGGCACTGCAGTGTCACGCAGGATGTCCCTTCCAAAAAACCCTCCCCAAACAGCACATGACGCAAAGAAAAAAAGAGGCGCAATGAGGTAGCTGTGTGAGTAAGATTAGCGACCCTAGTGGCCGACACAAACACCGGGCCCATCTAGGAGTGGCACTGCAGTGTCACGCAGGATGTCCCTTCCAAAAAACCCTCCCCAAACAGCACATGACGCAAAGAAAAAAAGAGGCGCAATGAGGTAGCTGACTGTGTGAGTAAGATTAGCGACCCTAGTGGCCGACACAAACACCGGGCCCATCTAGGAGTGGCACTGCAGTGTCACGCAGGATGTCCCTTCCAAAAAACTCTCCCCAATCAGCACATGATGCAAAGAAAAAGAAAAGAAAAAAGAGGTGCAAGATGGAATTGTCCTTGGGCCCTCCCACCCACCCTTATGTTGTATAAACAAAACAGGACATGCACACTTTAACCAACCCATCATTTCAGTGACAGGGTCTGCCACACGACTGTGACTGATATGACGGGTTGGTTTGGACCCCCCCCAAAAAAGAAGCAATTAATCTCTCCTTGCACAAACTGGCTCTACAGAGGCAAGATGTCCACCTCATCTTCACCCTCCGATATATCACCGTGTACATCCCCCTCCTCACAGATTATCAATTCGTCCCCACTGGAATCCACCATCTCAGCTCCCTGTGTACTTTGTGGAGGCAATTGCTGCTGGTCAATGTCTCCGCGGAGGAATTGATTATAATTCATTTTAATGAACATCATCTTCTCCACATTTTCTGGATGTAACCTCGTACGCCGATTGCTGACAAGGTGAGCGGCGGCACTAAACACTCTTTCGGAGTACACACTTGTGGGAGGGCAACTTAGGTAGAATAAAGCCAGTTTGTGCAAGGGCCTCCAAATTGCCTCTTTTTCCTGCCAGTATAAGTACGGACTGTGTGACGTGCCTACTTGGATGCGGTCACTCATATAATCCTCCACCATTCTATCAATGTTGAGAGAATCATATGCAGTGACAGTAGACGACATGTCCGTAATCGTTGTCAGGTCCTTCAGTCCGGACCAGATGTCAGCATCAGCAGTCGCTCCAGACTGCCCTGCATCACCGCCAGCGGGTGGGCTCGGAATTCTGAGCCTTTTCCTCGCACCCCCAGTTGCGGGAGAATGTGAAGGAGGAGATGTTGACAGGTCGCGTTCCGCTTGACTTGACAATTTTGTCACCAGCAGGTCTTTCAACCCCAGCAGACCTGTGTCTGCCGGAAAGAGAGATCCAAGGTAGGCTTTAAATCTAGGATCGAGCACGGTGGCCAAAATGTAGTGCTCTGATTTCAACAGATTGACCACCCGTGAATCCTTGTTAAGCGAATTAAGGGCTGCATCCACAAGTCCCACATGCCTAGCGGAATCGCTCCCTTTTAGCTCCTCCTTCAATGCCTCCAGCTTCTTCTGCAAAAGCCTGATGAGGGGAATGACCTGACTCAGGCTGGCAGTGTCTGAACTGACTTCACGTGTGGCAAGTTCAAAGGGCATCAGAACCTTGCACAACGTTGAAATCATTCTCCACTGCACTTGAGACAGGTGCATTCCACCTACTATATCGTGCTCAATTGTATAGGCTTGAATGGCCTTTTGCTGCTCCTCCAACCTCTGAAGCATATAGAGGGTTGAATTCCACCTCGTTACCACTTCTTGCTTCAGATGATGGCAGGGCAGGTTCAGTAGTTTTTGGTGGTGCTCCAGTCTTCTGTACGTGGTGCCTGTACGCCGAAAGTGTCCCGCAATTTTTCTGGCCACCGACAGCATCTCTTGCACGCCCCTGTCGTTTTTTAAAAAATTCTGCACCACCAAATTCAAGGTATGTGCAAAACATGGGACGTGCTGGAATTTGCCCATATTTAATGCACACACAATATTGCTGGCGTTGTCCGATGCCACAAATCCACAGGAGAGTCCAATTGGGGTAAGCCATTCCGCGATGATCTTCCTCAGTTGCCGTAAGAGGTTTTCAGCTGTGTGCGTATTCTGGAAAGCGGTGATACAAAGCGTAGCCTGCCTAGGAAAGAGTTGGCGTTTGCGAGATGCTGCTACTGGTGCCGCCGCTGCTGTTCTTGCGGCGGGAGTCCATACATCTACCCAGTGGGCTGTCACAGTCATATAGTCCTGACCCTGCCCTGCTCCACTTGTCCACATGTCCGTGGTTAAGTGGACATTGGGTACAACTGCATTTTTTAGGACACTGGTGAGTCTTTTTCTGACGTCCGTGTACATTCTCGGTATCGCCTGCCTAGAGAAGTGGAACCTAGATGGTATTTGGTAACGGGGGCACACTGCCTCAATAAATTGTCTAGTTCCCTGTGAACTAACGGCGGATACCGGACGCACGTCTAACACCAACATAGTTGTCAAGGACTCAGTTATCCGCTTTGCAGTAGGATGACTGCTGTGATATTTCATCTTCCTCGCAAAGGACTGTTGAACAGTCAATTGCTTACTGGAAGTAGTACAAGTGGGCTTACGACTTCCCCTCTGGGATGACCATCGACTCCCAGCGGCAACAACAGCAGCGCCAGCAGCAGTAGGCGTTACACGCAAGGATGCATCGGAGGAATCCCAGGCAGGAGAGGACTCGTCAGAATTGCCAGTGACATGGCCTGCAGGACTATTGGCATTCCTGGGGAAGGAGGAAATTGACACTGAGGGAGTTGGTGGGGTGGTTTGCGTGAGCTTGGTTACAAGAGGAAGGGATTTACTGGTCAGTGGACTGCTTCCGCTGTCACCCAAAGTTTTTGAACTTGTCACTGACTTATTATGAATGCGCTGCAGGTGACGTATAAGGGAGGATGTTCCGAGGTGGTTAACGTCCTTACCCCTACTTATTACAGCTTGACAAAGGGAACACACGGCTTGACACCTGTTGTCCGCATTTCTGGTGAAATACCTCCACACCGAAGAGCTGATTTTTTTGGTATTTTCACCTGGCATGTCAACGGCCATATTCCTCCCACGGACAACAGGTGTCTCCCCGGGTGCCTGACTTAAACAAACCACCTCACCATCAGAATCCTCCTGGTCAATTTCCTCCCCAGCGCCAGCAACACCCATATCCTCCTCATCCTGGTGTACTTCAACACTGACATCTTCAATCTGACTATCAGGAACTGGACTGCGGGTGCTCCTTCCAGCACTTGCAGGGGGCGTGCAAATGGTGGAAGGCGCATGCTCTTCACGTCCAGTGTTGGGAAGGTCAGGCATCGCAACCGACACAATTGGACTCTCCTTGTGGATTTGGGATTTCAAAGAACGCACAGTTCTTTGCGGTGCTTTTGCCAGCTTGAGTCTTTTCAGTTTTCTAGCGAGAGGCTGAGTGCCTCCATCCTCATGTGAAGCTGAACCACTAGCCATGAACATAGGCCAGGGCCTCAGCCGTTCCTTGCCACTCCGTGTGGTAAATGGCATATTGGCAAGTTTACGCTTCTCCTCCGACAATTTTATTTTAGGTTTTGGAGTCCTTTTTTTACTGATATTTGGTGTTTTGGTTTTGACATGCTCTGTACTATGCCATTGGGCATCGGCCTTGGCAGACGACGTTGCTGGCATTTCATCGTCTCGGCCATGACTAGTGGCAGCAGCTTCAGCACGAGGTGGAAGTGGATCTTGATCTTTCCCTAATTTTGGAACCTCAACATTTTTGTTCTCCATATTTTAATAGGCACAACTAAAAGGCACCTCAGGTAAACAATGGAGATGGATGGATTGGATACTAGTATACAATTATGGACGGGCTGCCGAGTGCCGACACAGAGGTAGCCACAGCCGTGAACTACCGCACTGTACTGTGTCTGCTGCTAATATATAGACTGGTTGATAAAGAGATAGTATACTCGTAACTAGTATGTATGTATAAAGAAAGAAAAAAAAACCACGGTTAGGTGGTATATACAATTATGGACGGGCTGCCGAGTGCCGACACAGAGGTAGCCACAGCCGTGAACTACCGCACTGTACTGTGTCTGCTGCTAATATATAGACTGGTTGATAAAGAGATAGTATACTCGTAACTAGTATGTATGTATAAAGAAAGAAAAAAAAACCACGGTTAGGTGGTATATACAATTATGGACGGGCTGCCGAGTGCCGACACAGAGGTAGCCACAGCCGTGAACTACCGCACTGTACTGTGTCTGCTGCTAATATATAGACTGGTTGATAAAGAGATAGTATACTCGTAACTAGTATGTATGTATAAAGAAAGAAAAAAAAACCACGGTTAGGTGGTATATACAATTATGGACGGGCTGCCGAGTGCCGACACAGAGGTAGCCACAGCCGTGAACTACCGCACTGTACTGTGTCTGCTGCTAATATAGACTGGTTGATAAAGAGATAGTATACTACTAATATTATATACTGGTGGTCAGGTCACTGGTCACTAGTCACACTGGCAGTGGCACTCCTGCAGCAAAAGTGTGCACTGTTTAATTTTAATATAATATTATGTACTCCTGGCTCCTGCTATAACCTATAACTGGCACTGCAGTAGTGCTCCCCAGTCTCCCCCACAATTATAAGCTGTGTGAGCTGAGCAGTCAGACAGATATATAATATATATAGATGATGCAGCACACTGGCCTGAGCCTGAGCAGTGCACACAGATATGGTATGTGACTGACTGAGTCACTGTGTGTATCGCTTTTTTCAGGCAGAGAACGGATATATTAAATAAACTGCACTGTGTGTCTGGTGGTCACTCACTATATAATATATTATGTACTCCTGGCTCCTGCTATAACCTATAACTGGCACTGCAGTAGTGCTCCCCAGTCTCCCCCACAATTATAAGCTGTGTGAGCTGAGCAGTCAGACAGATATATATAATATTATATATAGATAATAGATGATGCAGCACACTGGCCTGAGCCTGAGCAGTGCACACAGATATGGTATGTGACTGAGTCACTGTGTGCTGTGTATCGCTTTTTTCAGGCAGAGAACGGATTATATTATGTACTCCTGGCTCCTGCTATAACCTATAACTGGCACTGCAGTAGTGCTCCCCAGTCTTCCCCACAATTATAAGCTGTGTGAGCTGAGCAGTCAGACAGATATATATAATATTATATATAGATAATAGATGATGCAGCACACTGGCCTGAGCCTGAGCAGTGCACACAGATATGGTATGTGACTGAGTCACTGTGTGCTGTGTATCGCTTTTTTCAGGCAGAGAACGGATTATAAATAAAAGTGGTGGTCACTGGTCACTATCAGCAAAACTCTGCACTGTACACTACTGAGTACTCCTAATGCTCCCCAAAATTAGTAAATCAAGTGTCTCTCTAATCTATTCTAATTCTAAACGGAGAGGACGCCAGCCACGTCCTCTCCCTATCAATCTCAATGCACGTGTGAAAATGGCGGCGACGCGCGGCTCCTTATATAGAATCCGAGTCTCGCGATAGAATCCGAGCCTCGCGAGAATCCGACAGCGTCATGATGACGTTCGGGCGCGCTCGGGTTAACCGAGCAAGGCGGGAAGATCCGAGTCGCTCGGACCCGTGAAAAAAAACATGAAGTTCTGGCGGGTTCGGATTCAGAGAAACCGAACCCGCTCATCTCTAGTCAAAACACACTAACTGGTCCCATGCTGTTGTTGAACTAAAGGCCTATACACACGATGAGATTCGGTCTATGCTAATAGGTTTAAAAAGGTTACATAAAAGCTACTTTATGTATTTATTCATTAAAGTTTTTAAGTTGTATTTTACAACCATACAATGATATGATATATAATGTATCGTATAATCATTACATAATGTTGATGGCATTGAATTGTCTCTGCCTTGACTAGTGGCAGCAGCTTCAGCACTAGGTGGAAGTGGATCTTGATCTTTCCCTATTTTACTCTCCACCTTTTTGTTCTCCATTTCTTAATGTGTGGAATTATATGCCAGTAATATATCTGGAATTAGACGGTGGTAATGTCTGGAATTAGATACCACTAGATAGATACCAGATATCACTGTGACTGGAATGATGACATATGCACAGTGACAGGACACTACCACAGCACCCTACAGCAGCCATATGCGGCACAAGACACTGGAGTATTAGTAATGTACTGTAGTATACTGAGCACCACAAGACAATGAGCAGTGATACGGAGCACTGATGAGATTACTAGAACTGACACTGAGCAGCCAGATGCAGCACTGGACTATTAGTAATGTTCTGTAGTATACTGAGCACCACAATGCAGCACAAGACAGTGAGCAGTGATACTGAGCACTGATGAGGATACTAGAACTGACACTGAGCAGCAAGATGCAGCACTGGACTATTAGTAATGTACTCTAGTATACTGAGCACCACATTGCAGCACAAGACAATGAGCAGTGATACTGAGCACTGATGAGGATACTACTGAGAACTGACACTGAGCAGGAGAGACACACTACAATTTCATCTTGCGCCTCTTTTTTTATTTATCTTTGCATCGTGTGCTGTTTGGGGCTATTTTTTTAAGTGCCATCCTGTCTGACACTGCAGTGCCACTCCTAGATGGGCCAGGTGTTTGTGCTGCCCACTTGGGTCGCTTAGCTTAGTCATCCAGGGACCTTGGTGCAAATTTTAGGACTAAAAATAATATTGGGAGGTGTGAGGTGTTCAGAATAGACTGGAAAGGAGTAGAAATTATGGTTATTGAGCTTAATACTATAGGATCAAAATTACCCCCAAATTCTATGATTTTAGCTGTTTGAGGTTTTAAAAAAAAATCACCCGAATACAAAACCCGAAAGGGTGGTTTTGCCAAAACGCGTCCGTATCCAAAACACAACTGCGGATCCGAAACCAAAACCAAAACATGAAACACGAAAAATGCCCGCTGCACATCTCTAGTTAGGGGAGAAGCATGTAGCCTTGTAGACTATGCACAGCTATATCTAGAAAAATATACGATCTAATCTTTAACCAACCAATGCAAGAAAGTATTTAATGTGAAAATACGAAACACTAGACTAATTGGAGGTGCGCCCTAAAGCAAATTACAATGTTAGGATTAGGGGGTTCGGAAAGACCTCTAGTGTAAACACTACTTTATACATTTTAAGATAGGAAGGTACAAATTACATATTCACATTGCATCTATGGGCTGGATTCAAATGTCCCTTTCCTCCCTCAATCGTGCCCGTCAGCAGCTATTCTAATGTTGCTGCCAACGGGTGCGACATGTTTATTTCAGCTCGCTACCCCCAGGGGAAACAAGCTGAAATGTGTGCAAAGAGACCCATTTGGGCAACCAAACGGTGTCTTTTCATGATCGCGCCCATTACTTTATTCAGGTTTAGGTGCTTTGTGCACCTAAACCAGAGTGTAATGGGCGCAATAATTGAGGGCATTTGAATTTCCCTTATATGTGTGTGTGTGTGATATACACACAGACACACATACTGTATTTCTTTATATAATGGACACCTCAGTTTCTCAGTATTCTATTTCTATTCATTCATGTCCTGCCCCCTACTCTGTCAGACCCCTTCCCCTCTACTTTTCTGACCCCAAACGCCACTCATTCTTGTTGAGTGCTGGTGGGCCCATTCAGAATTTTGCTATGGGGCCCACAAAGGTCTAGTTACGCCACTGGGCAGGGTTGTAGAGGAGGCGGTGCAAGGCATCCTGGGAACAGTCAAAGCTTTAGCCTGTTGGTGCCTTGGATCAAGATCCAACTCTACACCCCGATGTTAGTGTAGTGCCTTTTGGGGTTAAGGTTTTACAGAAAGTTACAGGTTTTTTTAATTTAGTAAAATATGCCCCATTTTAAAGATAGGGCATTTACATTTGTTGCACCTGTTGCAGTACATAGCAGCCTGCAGGGCATGTACAGTGGCTTCATTTGGGTGCACATACATTGCCGGCTCCTGGTCGCAAACTGAAATTATTGTGTGTAAGTGGAATTAGCGGTGTTTATGTCATACAGGGGGGTGGGGGAGGTTTGTGGTTGGTGGGGGGCACGCTGTGTGATTATTATCCTGCATCTATACATACATGCGCTAACACCTGGCCGTGCCCTTATAATATGTATCTATCTATCTATCTATCTATCGTATGTGTGTGTATATATACATCTATACATACATGCGCTAACACCTGGACATACACTGATGTACCCACACCTAATATCCATACATACACGCCCTGACACCTGGACATACACCAACATTCCCACACCTGCATCTATACATACACATGCTGACACCTGGACATACACCAACATACAAGCACCTGCATCTATATATACACGCGCTGACAAATGGACATACACCGACGTACCCACACTTGCATTTATACATACATGCACTGACATCTGGACATACAAGCACCTGCATCTATACATACACGCGCTGACACCTGAACCTACACTGACGTTCCCACACCTGCATCTATACATACACATTCTGACACCTGGACATACACAGACGTACCCACACCTGCATCTATACATATACGCGTTGACACCTGGACGTACACTGACGTACACACACCTACATCTATATATGCATGGATGCAAATGTGGGTACGTCTGTATACGTCCAGGTGTTAGCATGTATATGTATAGATGTTAGGTGTGGGTACATCAGTGTATGTCCAGGTGTCAGCACATGTATGTATAGATTCACATGTGGGTAAGCCGGTGTACGTCCACGTGTCAGCATGTGTAGGTATAGATGCAGGTGTGGGTACGTTGGTGTACGTTTAGGGGTCAGCGTGTTTATCTATAGATGTTGGTGTGTGTATGTCAGTGTACGTACAGATATAGGTGTGTGTATGTATGTATGTATGTATGTATGTATGTATATGTATAGAGGAAGGTGT
This sequence comes from Pseudophryne corroboree, assembly GCF_028390025.1. Lineage (NCBI taxonomy): Eukaryota > Metazoa > Chordata > Amphibia > Anura > Myobatrachidae > Pseudophryne > Pseudophryne corroboree. The sequence goes on from NW_026970571.1 coordinate 141,547, forward strand.
GATACATACATATAACACATACATGATAGATACATACATATATCACACACACGATAGATAGATAGATAGATAGATAGATAGATAGATAGATAGAACACATACATACAAGATAGATACATACATACATACATGATAGATACATATATATACACACACATACGATAGATAGATAGATAGATACATACATATATATATATATATATATCACAAACATATATGATTCATACATATATCACACACACATACATGATACATACATGAGAAAGACCTGGGATGTTGATGAGGCCAGGGCCCCCTGCTGATGTTGCGTTGAGGAAGGCAGTGTTCCAGGGCGGATGCCAGTCGGGGAGAGCGCCGCGCAGCCCGGGAAAAATACTGCTGAGGAGCTACATCTGGAAGAGCCCCTGGGAGGGAGAGTGCCACATGCCCAATCCTGCGTGGCAGACTCTGCAGGCCTGCACATGGGAAGGGAGGTCTCTGGCCACACATACTCACCCTTCTGCTGAAGCCCCGCTGCTGTCCCCATCAGCGCTCTCCAGCGGGGAGCGGGGCCAGGATGAACCTCAACCTGTGAGAACTATCTTCATGATCAAGAGATCTCATATGCAAGATAAGTATGTGTTGGGATAGGGCTGGGGAGGGCGGCTGCTCGGGCACACCCCCGTCAAGTTAAGGAGATTTAACTGAGGAAGCACAAGGGAACTCTCGTCTGGGGACAACAACTGCAGGGAGACCACATCTTTTCAGATGAACATGGGAGGGCGGAAGGCTGCCTAATACTGAAGCACCCTCAGACATTAAACCATATGCAACAACTATTGCAAGCATTCCTGGGGGAAGGTCTGCAGCAGACGGATTTGCATACGGTGATGTCATCCAAGCAGTGGGCCAAAGTTGGCTGGAACCCTCATCTGTATATGAAAAGAGAAAAGGGGCATGCAGGGCATGGCGGCCTTTTGCGGCGCTTGTATAACCCCAAGTTTGCATTAAACACCCCCACCCTCTTTCGGTGTGGGGCTCATGTTGGCCATGCCCAAGCCCCTGAAGCATTCAAGCTGATTTCTTGCAGCAGCTGGGCACTGTAACAGCTTCAGAGCTGCTCTACAAGACAAGTAAAAGGGTGTGGGCCCTGCAGCACCACCTGTAGTTTGCATACACACATATATAGGACAGCATCTCTTATATGCCCCAGGGTCAATAAAATAGTATCCTTGTCTAGGCTATCCATCCCCTCAGATAAGGTATTTGTCCATGCCGCTACAGCACTACACACCCAGGCCGACGCAATTGCCGGTCTGAGTAAGGTACCTGAATGTGTATAAATGGACTTCAGGGTAATCTCCTGTTTGCGGTCAGCACACTCTTTGAAGGTAGCCGTATCCTGGGACGGGAGGGCTACCTTCTTGGATAAGCGTGTTAATGCTTTGTCCACCCTAGGGGAGCATTCCCATCGTAACCTATCCGTTGATGGGAAAGGATACGCCATAAGAATCCTTTTGGAAATCTGCAGTCTTTTATCTGGAGACTCCCAAGCTTTTTCACATAACTCGTTCAGCTCGTGTGAGGGGGGAAAGGTTACCTCAGGCTTCTTTCCCTTGTACATATGTACCCTCTTGTCAGCGACAGGGGGTTCCTCTGTGATGTGCAAAACATCTTTTATTGCCATAATCATAAATCGAATGGATTTTGCCAATTTTGGCTGTAACTTTGCATCATCGTAATCGACACTGGAGTCAGAATCCGTGTCGGTATCTGTGTCAACAATCTGGGATAGTGGGCGCTTATGAGACCCTGACAGTCCCTGCAACATAGGATCAGGCATGGGTTGAAACCCTGACTGTCCCAAAGCTTCTGCCTTGTCTAATCTTTTGTGCAATGAGTTTACACTAGCATTTAAAACATTCCACATATCCATCCAATCAGCTGTCGGCGGAGACACCACATTCATTTGCTCCCGCTCCTCTCTAATATAGCCTTCTTCCTCAGACATGTCGACACACGTGTACCGACACACTACACACACAGGGAATGCTTTTTCTGAAGACAGTTTCCCCACAAGGCCCTTTGGAGAGACAGAGAGAGAGTATGCCAGCACACCCCCCAGCGCTATATAACCCAGGAATAAAACAGTAACTTAATGTTTGCCCAGTAGTGCTGCTGTATGTAATTTGCGAATTATGTGCCCCCCCCACCCCTCTTTTCAACCCTCTTGTCTAACGTGGTATAAGCAGGGTAGAGTCCGGGGAGCTTCCTCTCAGCTGTGCTGTGGAGAAAAAATGGCGCTGGTGAGTGCTGAGGGAGAAGCCCCGCCCCCTCGGAGGCGGGCTTCTGTCCCGCTTAAACTGTAAAATTGGTGGGGGCTTATACATATATAAAGTGCCCAGCTGTATATATGTTATATTTTTGCGAAAGAGGTTTATATTGCTGCCCAGGGCGCCCCCCCTGCGCCCTGCACCCTTACAGTGACCGGAGTATGTGAGGTGTATGGGAGCAAAGGCGCACAGCTGCAGTGCTATGCGTTACCTCAGTGAAGATCATGAAGTCTTCTGCCGCCTCTGAAGTCTTCTTTTCTTCTCATACTCACCCGGCTTCTATCTTCCGGCTCTGCGAGGGGGACGGCGGCGCGGCTCTGGGACGGACGGCGAGGGTGAGATCCTGCGTACCAATCCCACTGGAGCTAATGGTGTCCAGTAGCCTAAGAAGCAGGACCTTGCAACTCAGAGAGTAGGGCTGCTTCTCTCCCCTCAGTCCCTCGATGAGGGAGTCTGTTGCCAGCAGTGCTCCCTGAAAATTAAAAACCTAACAAAATACTTTCTGTCAGAAAGCTCAGGAGAGCTCCTGAAAAGCACCCAGTCTCCACTGGGTACAGTATCAAACTGAGTTCTGGAGGAGGGGCATAGAGGGAGGAGCCAGTGCACACCCAGAACTAAAGTCTTTCTTAAAGTGCCCATGTCTCCTGCGGAGCCCGTCTATCCCCATGGTCCTTACGGAGTCCACAGCATTCTCTAGGACGTTAGAGAAAATAGGATTTTAATACCTACCGGTAAATCCTTTTCTCTTAGTCCGTAGAGGATGATGGGCACCCGTCCCAGTGCGTACTGTGTCTGCAGTTATTAAATGGCCCTTAACTCCAGAACATTTATGTGGAGATGAAAACATCCAAGGAAGACTTGACCATCTTCCTTGGATGTTTTCCCCCTGTGTGACTGCTCTCCAGCCTCGGAGGGTTGCATCCGTGGTCCCTAGGATCCCGTCCTGGATCCCGAACCATCGCCCCTCTAGGTGGTGAGAACTGTGCAGCCACCAATGGAGTGAGATTCTGGTCTTGGAAGACAGGATTATCCTCCGGTGCATGTGTAGGTGGGATCCGGACCACTTGTCCAACAGGTCCCACTGGAACACTCTGGCATGGAACCTGCCAAACTGAATGGGCTCGTAGGCCGCAACCATCTTCCCCAGCAACTGAATGCATTGATGGATTAACACTCTTGCTGGCTTCAGAATTTGTTTGACCAGACTCTGGATCTCCAGAGCCTTTCCACTAGAAGAAAACCTCTTCAATGTCCAGTATCACTCCCAAAAACAACAACCGCGTCATTGGGACCAACTGCGATTTTGGCAAATTTAGGAGCCAACCATGTTGTTGAAGAACTGTCAGGGAGAGTAGATGTTTTGCACTAACTGGTCCCTGGATCTCGCCTTAATCAGGAGATCATCCAAGTACGGGATAATTGTGACTCCTTGCTTGCGAAGGAGAACCATCATTTCCGCCATCACCCTGGTGAAAATCCTCGGAGCCGTGGACAGACCAAACGGCAACGTCTGAAATTGGTAATGACAATCCTGAATTGCAAACCTCAGGTAGCTGCTGCTTGATGCAGTGGCTAAATGGGAACATATAAGTAGGCATCCTTTATGTCTACCAAAACCATGAAATCTCCTTTATCCCCCGGACTGGAGATCACTACCCTGAGAGATTCCATCTTGAAATTGAATTTCTTTAGGTAGAAATTAAGGGATTTCAGATTTAAGATTGGTCTGACTGAGCCGTCCGGCTTCGGGACCACGAAGAGGCTTGAATAAAAACCTTCTCCCTGCTGACTAAGGCTGATTTGAACAATCGGTGAGGGGGAACGTCTTGAAACCCCAGTTTGTACCCTTGGGACACTATTTGTAAAACCCACGAGTCCAGGTCCGAATGAATCCAGAACTGACTGAAGAGTTTTAGACGTGCCCCCCACTGGTGCGGGCTCCTGCAAGAGAGCCCCAGCGTCATGCAGTGGATTTGGCAGAAGCAGAGGATGATCTCTGCTCCTGCGATCTTGAAGAGGCTACAGACCTCTTCCCTCTTTTCCTTCCTCTACCTGCAAAGAAAGGGGAATCTTAACTTCTTGCATATCTATTGGGCCGAAATGACTGCGTCAGATAATGATGCGTCTTCATCCGTTGAGAGGGAACATAGGGCAAGAAGGATGACTTACCTGCGGGAGCTGCCGAGATCAAATGAACTAGGCCGTCGCCAAACAAGGCTTCACCTTCATAGGGAAGAGACTCCCTTTCTTCTTGGAGTCAGCATCAGCATTCCCTTGGTGAATCCACAATGCCCTCCTATCCGAGACTGCCATGAAATTGGCCCGTGAGCACTTGTGCCCGGTGTAGGATTTTTAAATATGTGTAGTTTACTGTATGCAAGGGTTTAAAACCTTTTAGGAACTGAGCTCTAAGGTGTATTACATGTAGTTTAAAAAAAACAAAAAAGGTTTATTTTATGGCAGTAGTTTCCAAACTGGGGTTCTTGCACTAGTAGCATAGTTTGGTGGTCCAGGACCAATTAAAATTATTTATACTTTATTAAATTGGCAAAACCATTCCCTCACAACATAACTGAACCTGAGGATGACATGCTATAAACACAATTTACTTAATTTTATATTTTTTTCTGAATTTCTCAATAAAAAAAACTTTGGCCTAGGGGTGCCGTGAAACAAATTTTGATACTCTAGGGCAGGGGTGTCAAACCCATGGGCCGCATGCCGCCCCCAATGCATCCTTTTGTGGCCCACAGGCCGGGGTCCGGCAGGGGTCCGACAGGGGTCCTTTTGTGGCCCGATCACCTTGCTTAGAGCGAGGGCAGGAGAGTGCAGCCAGAGTCTTTGCTTTCTATGTGCGGCACCATCTTCCCGAAGAGATCACCGGGAAGATAGTGCCCCTTCCACTGGCTACAGCACAGGTATACTGGGGTGGGGTAGCAAACTGGGGGCCCCAATGGGCCCCTCCAGCAGTCCCTCTACCAAAACACGTCTTTTGGTGGTTTTGCGGTGTTGCTTGTTATAACTACATGGTGACGATACTGTAGCACAGAGATTTTCAACCATTTACAACTCACGTCACACAGAACAAGATTTAAATATTGACAAGGCACACTGAAATATAATGGTGATGCATGGTGCAGTATCGTGTCCTAGGATGTCATGTCGCAGCTTCTCCATAGGTAACGCCTGAACAGGCCCGGTGACAGGGGGGACAAAGGGGACACTTGTTCAGGGCTCCAAGTATTAAGAACAGAAATAATGGGGCCACAGTGCCAATATTGCTTTTTAAAGTGTATCCACCAACTGCTCAATTTAAGCAGGAAAACAATTAACAGGCCAACTAAACCCTCCCCCCTCCTTTTACCCCATCACTTTGTCCAGTCCCTGTGGTCCATACTGTATTGCCATTATTATGCATGTTGCTGTGCTGGCCCTTTTCTGAATGTCCCTGCCACCGTCACCGAAGAGCTGGATAGCCCAGTATGAAAACCACCTGCCGGCCTCACTGACGGTCCGAGTCAAAGGCTCCATTTTTTTTTAAAGATCCCTCTGCCAAGTTAAGGGGGGGTTGAGGGGGCCCCAGAGATATCAGTGTACTGGGCCCCAAGATTTCTGTTGCTGGCCCTGACCCTCAGGGGCGTATCTACCCCTTGGCCAGGATGGCACTTGCCAGGGGCACCATCCAGCTGTGCCAACCGTGGCTAAGGGATAGAGTTCTGCAGTCTCGAAAAGGGCGCTATGGCAATCAGCGTGGGACTGACCAATTAGACGGTGAGGGAAGGATACTGAAATTGTCCCAACCCTGTTACAGTTTGAAACGCCCCTCAACTGCTGTCCACTGCTTCACTCCTAGCTCTGCCCCTTTGAAATTATTAATCCCTACCCCCCGGTAGGCGGAGTTCTCCAGGCCCATACTCAGGAGTCACCACTGCTGTACATTATGTGCCGGTTGTAGAGGCAGAGCGGGGAACATCAGAGAACGCCACAAATTACACAGTGGGCAAGGAGATGGCTGGAGACAGCTGCACAGCCATGCCTTGCAAGTTCGAGAGAGCTGTTGAATTTCAGCACTTCAAGTCAGAGCCTGCCCCCTGCTGCCCAAGCAGTCCGTGACAGTTAGTGTCGAGGAAGGGGGGATTTGTGCATGTGTGCTATCAGTGTGTGTGTGGGGGGGTGGGGGGGTGGAGGATGTGTGTGACTGTGAGGGAGCTGTCAGTGTCAGTGGGGAGAGGAGCAGGAGGGAGTTGTCAGTGTGTGGAAGTGATGAGAGTTGTCAGTACTGGGGAAATGTGTGTGTGTGTGTGTGTGTGTGTGTGTGTGTGTGTGTGTGTGTGTGTGTACTAGATTTAGGAGTGTGTGTTTGTGAGAGGTTTCAGTTGGGGAATTAGAGTTCATACAGTAATTAAATGTTTTCATATTGAGAACTACATCTCCCAGCATATACAGTGTGCTGGGGATGCTAACAAGCTTTATTTAAAAGTTTAAAAAACATTGCTTTTATGACTGCAATGGTTAAAAAGGGAGAGCTATAAATCAATTTATCAGTGAATGATCGCAGTTTGAGCTGTTACATTTTACTGAACCACCTATCCCTCCACACTCACTACCTGTCCTCAGGATACATTTACCATCCCGGCAGACGGTATACCGGCGGTCATTTGACAGATGTTGGAATCCTGACACCACTTGGGAGACTGGTGCCGGCACACAGACAGCCAACATCCCGAAGGCGAGTATTGGAGGGAGGGTTAGGACCGGGGGAGCGGGTGTTAAAGAAGGCACTAGGAGGGGGGGGGGGGTTAGTCCTAGCTGCCACCCCCTGAGGGTTAGCCCTATCCGCCACCCCCCCAGAGGGTTAGGATTAGGATTAGGTATCATGTGACTGCTGGAATCCCGAGCGCCGGATGCCATACCCAACCCCCTTTACTTTTTCAGGCATTTCTATCTCTCCTCTCTCTATGGTGTTCCGATTGCCCACTTTCCCTTGTGCTTTTCTCTCTCTCTCCTTTGTTTAGAGCATCAGTTTCTGTAGTCCACTTTATCCTTATTTTTTCCAGTGTTTCACTATCTCTCTGATGTAATGAGGATGTATGGTCTAGAGGGATCAGTAATGCATTGTACTGTATAGAGGCGTCAGGGATGTAGCGTAGGGTATAGAGGCGTCAGGGATGTAGCGTAGGTTATAGAGGCATCAGGAATGTAGCGTAGGGAATAGAGGCATCAGGGATGTAGCGTAGGGTATAGAGGCGTCAGGGATGTAGCATAGGGAATAGAGGCGTCAGGGATGTAGCGTAGGGAATAGAGGCATCAGGGATTTAGCTTAGGGAATATAGGCATCAGGGATGTACTAGCAGGTATATAGAGGTCAGTGTACTGTATAGAGGGGTCAGTAATGCAGTGATGGTTATAGAAAGGTCAGTGATGTAGTGTAGGGTATAGAGGGGTCAGTTATGTAGTGTGGGGTAAAGAGGGGTCAGTAAAGATACTAAGCTGAAGTACTTAGAACACTTCTTGAATTAAGACACAACCTGCAAGAAAAAGTATGCAATATGGGTGAAAAGGCAAATGTCAGAGGTCTGATACAAGTGACCAGCTCCACACCTTGCACCACATAGCGTTATGTTAAACTGGGATATGTTCTTTTTTGGTGTGTGTGTGTGTGTGTGTGTGTGTGTGTGTGTGTGTGTGTGTGTATATGTGTGTGTGTGTGTGGGGGGGGGGGGGGGTGCCAAAGGAAATTTTTGCTATTGGCTCCTTTGGTCTAGAACCAGCCCTGATCACAAAATATTTTTGTCTGAGCAGACTGGACACTGATCAGCGTTGGCTCATTCTCAGCCCCCCGCCCAGCCTCTGCTGCCAACAGACTGCTATTAGCTAGTTAACCTTCTGCCTTCCCTATCTATGACACAGACTGCTGCTAATGCTACCAGAATGTTCCCAGTGGCTTCACACCAACAGTGAATCCCAGCCGATGATGTAGGGCAGCGTGTGGGGGAGGGGGTCAGTTGCTGTGGCTCCAACATGGTAACCGCCAATGGACTGCAATGCTTTATCGAAAGGGGGGGCGCCAGTCCCTTACTTTGCCAGGGGCGCTTGGACCCCTAGCTACACCTCTGTTGACCCTAACCGATACCCCTAAACTAACCATAATTCCTGCAGTAAAAATCCATGTTTCTATGTATATAGGGGGTCATTCCGAGTTGATCGCTTGCTGCCGTTGTTCGCTGCGCAGCAATCAGTTGAAAAAAAATGGCTAATCTGTGCATGCGCATGCTCCGTAATGTGCATGCGCATCGTACGGGTACAAAGTCCATTGTGGTTTTGCACTAGTTCTAGCGATTATTCCAATCACAGAACAGGCCACAAGGAGATTGACAGAAAGAGGGCGTTTCTGGGTGTCAACTGACCGTTTTCAGGGAGTGCTTGGAAAAATGCAGGCGTGGCAGAAGAAATGCAGACGTGGCTGGGCATTCGCTGGATGGGTGTGTGACATCAAAAGCCGTCCCTCGGTTGTTAGAATCAACGCACACGAAGTGTAACTACAGTGCTGGTCTTATTTTGAAACGATTTTGCAGGCGCTCTGCTGCTCAAGTGTTCGCACTTCTCCAAAGTGAATATACACTCTCCAGTGGGCAGCGACAATGCGTTTGCATGGCTGCTAAAAACTGCTAGCGAGCAATCAACTCAGAATGACCCCCATAGTGTATTGCAAGAAAATATCTGTAAATCCAATGGTACCGTAAGTGCGGTATATACTCGCACTTCTTTGCGGGGTGAGAACATCTCCCCTAAGTGAAGTCTGCCCTATGAATAGAGTTTGTGTGATCCCTGTGCAGCAGTCACAGAAAGGGTTCATCTCTGCAGTTTGTCACTCAAATTACATTGCTGCATTTTTTCTAGAAGTGGATCTGAGAGCTGTTACCCGCAGACCAGCTACAATAATTATCCTGGGTACTCACTAGACCAGTGGTTCTCAAACTGCACCCTGGGGTGCCTCAGGACACTTGCAGGGGTGCCTTGGATTGGTGGTCCAGGACCAATTCAAAATATTTATAGTTAGTGTTATAGGCAAAACCAGTGCTGTTGGCTGGCAATCATAACAGATGTGCACAAGCAGAAGCAAATCCTGTCCCCTACCAAAGGGCCAGTGCTAGGGTGTTTGGCGCCTCCCTGCAAACTATTAATTTGGGCCCTCTCTCCAATACTTAATAAAGGGACAGTGCGCTCCTTAAAAAAAGAAGGTGTGGTATCACAAGGAAGGGGCATGGCCACACAATAGCACCCCAAATCAAAATACGCCACACAGTAGCACTATCTTATTGTCATTACACCGCATGTAATAATAATAATAATAATAATAATAATACCCACAGTCGCAGTGCCCTTTATACACATAACCACCATATCAGTGCAGCTTACACACATAATGCCAACAGTAGCAGTGCCCCTTCTACACATGCCCACGGTGGCAATCCTTTACATGGCAAATATCAACCTGGTTTTGCCATGTAAAGGATTGCCACTTTAAAAAACAAACAATGAAAAAAAAAAAAAAACAACAGGAAAAAACACAAAATCTCTCACTTTCTGATTCTCACACCCTATTACATTCCTCCCTATATATTTAAATGTTTCTATTACTGTATGTTCCCTCTTCCCTTCTCCAAACTATACACATAATCTTTTAGTATTTCCAGGTAAGTTTTGTGATGTAGGCCATGCACAATTTTAGTTGCCCTAATGTATTTACAGCCTTCTGGAGATATGGCTTCTGGAACTGAACACATGATTCTAAATGTGGCTGTACCAAGGACCTATACAGTGGCATTACAGGTTGAGTATCCCTTATCCAAAATGCTTGGGACCAGAGGAATTTTGGATATCGGATTTTTCTGTATTTTGGAATAATTGCATACCATAACGAGATATTATGGTGATGGGACCTAAATCTAAGCACAAAATGCATTTATGTTTCATATACACCTTATACACACAGCCTGAAGGTCATTTTAGCCAATATTTTTTATAACTTTGTGCATTAAACAAAGTGTGTGTACATTCACAGAATTCATTCATGTGTCATATACACCTTATACACACAGTCTGAAGTTCATTTAATACAATATTTTTAATAACTTTGAGTATTAAACAAAGTTTGTGTACACTGAGCCATCAAAAAACAAAGGTTTCACTATCTCAGTCTCACTCAAAAAAGTCCGTATTTCGGAATATTCCGTATTTCGGAATATTTGCATATGGGATACTCAACCTGTATTACTTTTTTCTGCTACTGGTTCTTTAACCTATGCAAACAAGCATCTGACTTGCCTTTCCTATTGCTTTGTTACATTGCTCACCTGAAATAGTAATACTTAGATAGCTTTCCTCTTGCCATTATAATGCCCTTAATATTATAGTTAGCCTTTGCATTTTTGAGACGTGTATGATTTTGCATTTTTTGGCATTAAATGTTGCCATGTTCTTGACCATTCCTCTAGTCCAGGGGCAGAACTGCCAGAGACAACGGAGTCAGTTGCCGCCGGGCTCCAGCCCTGAAGGGGCTCCAGCCCTAAAGGGGCTTCCTCCATTGCCCCCCGGCTGTTACGTGCCCTTCCTACTAAATAGACAAAGGCGCTACCAGCAGGGTCTCGCAGTTTGTACATTCCATGCCGTAACACCCTTCTTTCCACCTTTTTCAAGACCCAGCCCAGCAGCCTCGCCGCTGCCACCACCGCTAGCTGCAGCACTGCCAGCGGTGGGGTGCCCCTGCTTCTTCTCACACCACAGATAGCTGGGCAGCACTGCAACTGCCTGCCTGATTGCTCCGCCCCCTTCCGGCTCCCAAGCACCTCTGCTGCCCAGTGATCCAGTAGCCTGCTGCTAGGAAGAAGTGGCCGAGCTTCAGCAAGCGAGTCTGGACACTGGAGGAGGAAGCCATGATAACCAGATAATGGGGAGTGGAGAGCCAGTTCCAAGGTAATACTTTATACAGCTGGTTGAGATCCTGGTCGGTGGATATGGATTCCAAGAAAACCCTGGAGGTGCTTCCTTTCAAGGGAGACACTCTCTTTGGAGAAGACCTCAATAAGATTGTAGCTGATCTGGCTACTGCTAAAACAGCTTGCCTACCTCGTATGACTCCTACCACGCAGAAGGCTAAAAGTACTTTCCCTTGGCCCTTTCATCCCTCAGGTAAAGCGTACCCAAGGTCAGGCATACCCAAAGCAAGCTCATGCTTCCAGACCTGCCAAGCCCAGACTGAAGCAAGCCTGGGCTGCCCATCAGCCTGCTTCCAAAACGGACAAGCCTGCCGCATGACGGTGCAGGCCTCCCTCTGGGGGATCCCAGGGTGGGGGGCCCGACTTTTAGGTTTGGCATAGAAAGGTATAATTCTAAGCTAGAGAATTCTGTTTGGAGCTCACCTTGTACTTTGTGAAGAAATAATCAGCATTGTTGCTGAGCAGATACATGTAGTGTGTGGCTGCAAACTGCATGGATCTGCTGCGTTGTAATGCTGATACTTTTTTTTTTGCAAAGTACCAATAGCTTCATATAATGTTCACAATTTTTATGCAGGATCAAATAGCTCAATAGGTAGGGTGTTTGATTAGAATTCAACAGGTTATAGGTTTGAATCCTGGGTATGGTAGTTTGAGATGTGTTATTTAATAAAGTATGTTGTTCTGACTGCTGGGATATCATACTAAATAAATGGAGTTGATCAATTTTTTTTTTATTTTTTTTTTAAACTAGGGACAATTTCCAAATACTTTTCTTTATAACTGAGATTGCCCCCTGGAACTTCACATCAGTTGACAACTATGCATGAGTGGGCAGTGCTTGCTCTGGATCTGCCCACCCATTTATGTGCCGTCATAAAAGAAAGCACAACTGACAGTTATCCTGGGCGTACACTACACAATTATCTGTCAGGCTATCTATCCAGTCTGGATGGATGGAATGAAAATCTGGTAATGTATAGTAGCAAATGTCAATTAACCATTTGCTCCCAAACACTAGAAAAGTGGTCAAAAATGGTCATTACACAAATTGGTTAAACCCAAAATTTAACCAATTTGTTTAGGGGACCATGTTTGTCCATTTTCTAGTGTTTGAGAGTAAATCGTTGATGGTCATTTGCTCACATAGATAACCGGATTTCTATTCCAACCAGCCAGTGTTGGAGATATGGTCTGCCAGATTACATAATGCATACCAGAGCCATAACTAGACTTTTTGGTGCCCTGTGACAGAGAATTATATGCCCCCCCCCCCCTCCCCTCCCCATTTTTGCAATATGGACAAAAGGCGCATGCCTTGTGGGGAAGGGGCATAACAAGATTGGTCTCAGAGAAAGCACATGAGATATGAAGATATATCTAGTATACTTGACACTCAATGGTTTGTGGTATTGCCGGGGTGCCCTCCTTAAATGCATATACAGTCACACATGGCGTGTTTGTGCAAATGGCATATCAGCAGTCAGCACTAACTGGTGACATGCCATTTGTACAAGTAAGCCATGTGTGACTAATATATAAACATACTTTATTAAATAACACCTCAAACTATCATACCCAGGATTCAAATCTATAACCTGTTGAATTCTAATCAAACACCCTACCCATTGAGCTACTTGATCCTGCATCTATTCTAACCTCCAAAAACAGATTCAGTTGCATTTTCCAGCGTGTTTTGTTTGCGCCTTTGCAAATGTCTTACATCGACAAACTTATTTAGTACTATTTTGCAAATAGGGTTACATTGTCGCAACATTGTGTTCCCTAATTGCTTGATTTTTTAAATGCAACAATTGATAAAGACACCTGATAATTGCTCTGTGGAGTGTTATTTTGTGTCTACTTCTTATCTACATTTAATTCCCTACCTCTAATCAAGGCATTTTTAAATGCTGGGGGCTGCCAGGACGTGAGGCCTACCTAGACTTTAGATCGGAATTTGAATGTACTTGTGAACTAACTTAATTTCCTACTTCTAAATTCATTCCAAAATTCACTACTTACATTAATCCTGTAGTTGGGCATTTTGAGCCTTCAATTGTGGGTATTGTTTTGTGTCCAGACCAGCAGCTGGTGGTGTGCATTTGCAGGAAAGGCATCGAAGACCTCCGATATGCTGCATCTCCTGATGTGTGTCTCCCTCAAGTGGCTGTCAGCAAATGCATGCTAGACACCCCATTCCAAGCTGATTGTGACATCACGGAACATGCATCATAGAACAGGCATGCTAGAATATGGGTCTTCAACCTGCGACCCTCCAGCTGCTGTGGAACTACATATACCAGCATGCCCTGCCTCAGTTTTAGCATACCTTAATAGCAAAACTGTGGCAGGGCATGCTGGGATGTGTAGTTTCACAGCAGCTGGAGGGCCACAGGATGAAGACCCATATGCTAGAGCCAAGCCGCAGGTACATTGAATGCTAGCAAGCTGAATGTTTAAATCCTTTTTGTTCCGCAGCATTCCAATGCGGAAGATTCCATGGAACCAGAGATTATTCCATTGAGAAGGACATGCTGCCTGGATGACTGCACTGTGCAAATTAAATCACGGAGCCAGTTGGCTTGTGGGTGGCTCTGGTGACTGGGTGGTTGGGTGGGCGGTGTGTCAGAGGTGGAGCACATGCAAATGAATGTGTATCATCCTGCTAGTGAGAGTGAAAACTCATGCAGGAGTGTGCCTGCTTGTCAGTGGGTTATGCACCTTGCCAGGCGTCAAATCTACATGGAGCAGCTGGAGGGGACAAGAGCAGGTTTGCAAAATATAGATAGAAGAGCATATATGCTGGCTCATTCTCCATGATTGTGTCAGCTTATGTTTTGGTGCACTGCCATTTTGGTTAAACGCAAGTGTAGTTGCTTCTCGCCCTTTTGGCTGTGATCTTGTATCGTGGTTGAAGAGTCTGCTGGAGGGATTGTTTTCTTCATTGACGAGAGACTGAAGATATTACAGGATGGAAGGCTTGGGAACACTATCTGTTTTTCAGTTGTGGAAGAGTTGAAAGACAGCTTTTCCTTGCCAATATCTCTCTTTTGCAAAGAGCTGCACATTGGAAAATTCAGGGCTATGCCGTGTAGATGAAGCACTAACAGGGGGCTTTAAAATTTTCATTCTAGTGTCCTTCGTTTGGGAGAAAAATGCAAAGGTACAAGACAGCTTTTCCTTGCCAATATCTCTCTTTTGCAAAGAGCTACGCATTGGAAAATTCAGGGCTATACCGTGTAGATGAAGCACTAACAGGAGGCTTTAAAATTTTCATTCTAGTGTCCTTCGTTTGGGAGAAAAATGCAAAGGTAGCTTGTGCCATCGCCACTCTGCTCCTTGTGCCGCCTTGACGGTTTACATGAGCCACTGCGGTGACGTTGTCTGACTGGATCAGAACCGGTTGGTCGCAAAGTAAGGTCTCCGCTTGACGTAGGGCATTGTATATGGCCCCTAGTTTCAGGATGTTGATGTGAAGACAAGTCTCTTGACTTGACCAAAGCCCTTGGAAATTTCTTCCCTGTGTGACTGCTCCCCAACCTTGGAGGCTTGCATCTGTGGTCACCAGGATCCAGTACTGAATGCCGAATCTGCGTCACTCGAGAAGGTGAGCACTCTGCAGCCACCACAGGAGTGATACCCTGACCCTGGGGGACAGGGTGATCAACCAATGCATCTGTAAATGTGACCCAGACCACTTGTCCAGTAGGTCCCATTGGAAAGTATTCGCATGGAACCTGCCGAATGGAATGGCTTTGTATGATGCCACCATCTTTCCCAGGACTCGAGTGCAGTGATGCACTGACACAAGTTTTGGTTTCAATAGGTTCCTGACAAGAGTCATGAGTTCCTGGGCCTTTTCTATCGGGAGATAAACCCTCTTCTGGTCTGTGTCCAGAATCATGCCCAAGAAAGACAGACGAGTCGTAGGAACCAACTGCGACTTTGGGATATTGAAAATCCAGCCGTGTTGCTGTAACACTTTCAGTGAAAGTGATACGCTGTTCAGCAACTGCTCTCTTGATCTCGCTTTTATGAGATCGCTCAAGTACGGGATAATTGTGACACCTTGCTTGCGCAGGAAAACCATCATTTCCACCATTACCTTGGTGAAAATTCTCTGGGCCGTGGAGAGACCAAACAGCAACGTCTGAAATTGGCAATGACAGTCCTGTACCGCAAATCTGACGTACGACTGATGAGATGGATAAATTTGGACATGAAGGTATGCATCCTGTACACAAATGCGGACAACAGGTGTCAAGCCGTGTGTTGCCTTTGTCAAGCTGTAATAAGTAGGGGTAAGGACGTTAACCACCTCAGAACATCCTCCCTTATACGTCACCTGCAGCGCATTAATCATAAGTCAGTGACAAGTTCAAAAACTTTGGATGACAGCGGAAGCAGTCCACTGACCACTAAATCCCTTCCTCTTGTAACCAATCTCCTGCAAACCACACCACCAACTCCCTCAGTGTCAATTTCCTCCTTAGACAGGAGAGCCAATAGTCCTGCAGGCCATGTCACTGGCAAGTCTGACGAGTCCTCTCCTGCCTGGGATTCCTCCGATGCCTCCTTGAGTGTAACGCCTACTGCTGCTGGCGCTGCTGTTGTTGCTGCTGGGAGTCGATCGTCATCCCAGAGGGGAAGTCGGAAGACCACTTGTACTACTTCCAGTAGGCAATTGACTGTCCAACAGTCCTTTGCGAGGAAGATGAAATATCACAGCAGTCATCCTGCTGCAAAGCGGATAACTCAGGTCTTGTCAGCCTGGGTGGTGAGAAACGTGGTTCCGGTATCCATCGTTAATTCAGAGGCAACTAGAGACTTGATTGAGGTACTGTGTCCCCGGTACCAAATGCCATCTAGGTTCCATTTCTCTAGGCAGGCGATACCGAAAATGTACACAGACCTCAGAAAAAGAGTCACCAGTGTCCTAAAAAATGCAGTTGTACCCAATGTCCACTAGTCCACATGTCCGTGGTTAAGTGGAGCAGGGCAGACTCAGGACTATATGACTGTGACAGCCCACTGGGTAGATGTATTGCCTCCCGCAGCAAGAACAGCAGCGGCGGCACCAGTAGCAGCATCTCGCAAATGCCAACTCGTTCCTAGGCAGGCTACGCTTTGTATCACCGCTTTCCATAAGAGGCACACAGCTGACAACCTCTTACGGAAACTGAGGAACATCATCGCAGAATGGCTTACCCCAATTTGACTCTCCTGGGGATTTGTGACATCGGACAACGCCACCAATATTGTGCGTGCATTACATCTGGGCAAATTCCAGCACGTCCCATGTTTTGCACATACATTGAATTTGGTGGTGCAGAATTATTTAAAAAACGACAGGGGCGTGCAAGAGATGCTGTCGGTGGCCCGAAGAATTGCGGGCCACTTTCTGCATTCAGCCACCGCGTGCCGAAGACTGGAGCACCACCAAACATTCCTGAACCTGCCCTGCCATCCTCTGAAGCAAGAGGTGGTAACGAGGTGGAATTCAACCCTCTATATGCTTCAGAGGATGGAGGAGCAGCAAAAGGCCATTCAAGCCTATACATCTACCCACGATATAGGCAAAGGAGGGGGAATGCACCTGACTCAAGCGCAGTGGAGAATGATTTCAACGTTGTGCAAGGTTCTGCAATCCTTTGAACTTGCCACACGTGAAGTCAGTTCAGACACTGCCAGCCTGAGTCAGGTCATTCCCCTCATCAGGCTTTTGCAGAAGAAGCTGGAGACATTGAAGGAGGAGCTAAAACAGAGCGATTCCGCTAGGCATGTGGGACTTGTGGATGGAGCCCTTAATTCGCTTAACCAGGATTCAATCTGTTGAAATCAGAGCAATAAATTTTGGCCACCGTGCTCGATCCTAGATTTAAAACCTACATTGTATCTCTCTTTCCTGCAGACACAAGTCTGCAGAGGTTCAAAGACCTGCTGGTGAGAAAATTGTCAAGTCAAGCGGAACGTGACCCGTCAACAGCTCCTCCTTCACATTCTCCCGCAACTGGGGGTGCGAGGAAAAGGCTAAGAATTCCGAGCCCACCCGCTGGCGGTGATGCAGGGCAGTCTGGAGTGAGTGCTGACATCTGGTCCGGACTGAAGGACCTGGCAACGATTACTGACATGTCGTCTACTGTCACTGCATATGATTCTGTCACCTTTGAAAGAATGGTGGAGGATTATATGAGTGACCGCATCCAGGTAGGCACGTCAGACAGTCCGTATGTATACTGGCAGGAAAAAGAGGCAATTTGGAGGCCCTTGCACAAACTGGCTTTATTCTACCTAAGTTGCCCTCCCTCCAGTGTGTACTCCAAAAGAGTGTTTAGTGCAGCCGCTCACCTTGTCAGCAATCGGCGTACGAGGTTACTTCCAGAAAATGTGGAGAAGATGATGATCATCAAAATGAATTATAATCAATTCCTCCGTGGAGACATTCACCAGCAATTGCCTCCAGAAAGTACACAGGGATCTGAGATGGTGGATTCCAGTGGGGACGAATTAATAATCTGTGAGGAGGGCGATGTACACAGTGAAAGGGGTGAGGAATCGGAGGATGATGAGGTGAACATCTTGCCTCTGTAGAGCCAGTTTGTGCAAGGAGAGATTGATTGCTTCTTTTTTGGTGGGGGTCCAAACCAACCAGTCATTTCAGTCAGCCGTGTGGCAGACCCTGTTGCTGAAATGATGGGTTCGTCAATGTTTTTCTTTTCAATCTAAGCCCCTGCAGTTTTTTGTAAGAATCTGCTTCGCTATGATGATCAACAAGTCACAAGGGCAAACACTCAGGGCTGGAGGCGTAGATCTTAGGACCAGCTGCTACAAGCATGGCAAAGGTGTCACTATCATTGGTGACACCCAGAAAGGCAGCGAGGGAGATTGTAATGCAGTGCGCGCAGATAAGCAGCGCAATGGTAAAATGGAGGCATGGTCTCATAGGTAGGGGTGTGGCCTGTTGGCCTGAATCTCCATTTTGTTTCTCCGGGTATCCCGGGGGTTGAGTGCTGCACCCGGGGACTAGTGTGTGAGTGGTGCTGGCTCCTGCACAGTGACAGAAACTGGGTGTTGCACGTAATGTCACAGTAAAACACCCATATTCTGTCACTGAAGAGGAGCCGGCACTTTGGTGTCACCCCCCTTGGCGGGTGACACTCGGGTGTGGGCCGCAACCCCGTTGTGATGCCACTGACCCATGGGAAGCTTTACGTGGCTTACCCATGTGTTAGTAGCCCCAAGCATCTTTTGTGTTAGTCCCTGAAGAAAAACTTCAAATATTTACAAATAAATTTTGTAATCAATGGGCCTAATTCAGTAAGGATTGCAAATTCTGCTAAGTAACAGAATTTGCAATCCTTTGGTTCGCATGCTGGGGCCACCCAGCATGCCGCCTCCCTTCTTGACCACGCTGAAATTGCAGTCGCAGTGCAGTTCAGCGTGATCATAAAAAATGGGTTAGCCTCCTGTTGGTGCAGACTGTATGTGTGCGCAGGAAGCCGCCACCATTTTTGTGATCGCAGCTGCTGCATGTGATGTCATGCAACCGCTCTGACCACGCCTCCTGTTTCTCCGTTGCCGACCCCATTTTGAAGCCCTGCCCACGCACCGCTCCATCTCCGACTTGGAAATGGAGTGTTGCTGACCCCCCCCCCCCCAGCACCGATTGACAGTCAGAGGCGATCGCATTAACTGCGGGGTGCCACAGAAAATGCAGGCGCATGCGTATGCTCTTAGCAATTTTTGCAGTTGGACTGCTTATTGCGATTGCAATCCAACCTGAATCAGGCTCTATTACCTATCACAATGCACTGCGGGTAGTACAAAATGGGGTTAATATAAGAGAAAACCCCCCAGAGCTGTGCTCCTTAACTGTCCCTGGTGGCTAGTGGAGCGGCTGCCCAGTAATCAGTGTCCACGCCAGTGCGCACATGGCCCGCCCCCTACAGCCACGCTGGATCACGGTATAGTGTGGGCACAGAAGTCCCTTACCTCCCTTTCATCAGCGGCCTCGTGATCCCGGAGGGCGGTGTGTGTGTGACTGACCTTAGGAAGAAACCGGAGCCTCCGCTGTAGTGACCCAGCAACCAGGGCGCGGGAGTATACTGCGCCGCTGGGAGTGATGGAGCTGCAGTAAAGATGTCTATTAGACCTAGCCTGCTGCAGCCCTTGTAGATTCTTATAAAAAAAAGTTCTTCTTTTCTTGTCAAAATTAATAGCTAAGAATAGGCTGCCTGAGGCAGCCCCCTCTTAAGTGTCCTGCTACTGAAGGCACCAACTACAAACTGAGCTCCCTGTTCATGGAAGCGAGGTTATAGAGGAGGGGGCGCTGAGCATCTTGGGAACAGTCAAAAGCTTTGAGCCTGTTGGTGCCTCAGATCAAGATCCTACTCTACACCCCAATGTGAATCCTTGTGGAGTCCAGTGTACCCCACAGAAGAAATGAATGTGTCACACCCATTGGCAGCAACATTAGAATAGCTGCTGATGGGCACAATTGAGAAAGGAAGGGGGGAAAACATTTGAATCCAGCACATATATGTAATTTGAATATGTAATTTGTACCTTCCTACTTTAAAATGTAATGGATGAACCTCACCCTGTGAGAACTATCTTCATGATCAAGAGATCTCATACGCAAGAAAAGCATGTGCTGGGATAGGGCTGTGGAGGGCGGCTGCTCGGGCACACACCCGTCAAGTTAAGGAGATTCAACTGAGGAAGCACAAGGGAACTGCAGGGAGACCACATATTTTCAGATGAACATGAGAGGGCGGAAAGCTGCCTAATACTGAAGCACCCTCAAACATCAAACCATATGCAACAACTAGTACAAGCATTCCTGGGGAAAGGTCTGCAGCAGACGGATTTGCATACAGTGATGTCATCCAAGCAATGGGCATAGTTGGCTGCAACCCTCGTCTGCATATGAAAAGAGAAAATGGTCACGCAGGGCATGGCGGCCTTTGTGGGGTTGCGCTTGGATGACCCCTAGATCGCTTTATACACCCCCATCAGTGTGGGGCTCATGTTGGCCATGCCCAAGCCCCTGAAGCATTCAAGCTGATTTCTTGCAGCAGCTGGACCCAGTAACAGCTCCAGAGTTGCTCTACAAGACAAGTAAAAGGGTGTGAGCCCTGCAGCACCACCTGTAGTTTGCATACACACATATATAGGACAGCATCTCTTATATGCCCCAGGGGCAATAAAATAGTAGCCTTATCTAGGGTATCCGTCCATGCCGCTACAGCACTACACACCCAGGCCGACGCAATTGCCGGTCTGAGTAAGGTACCTGAATGTGTATAAATGGACTTCAGGGTAATCTCCTGTTTGCGGTCAGCAGACTCTTTGAGGGTAGCCGTATCCTGGGACGGGAGGGCTACCTTCTTGGATAAGCGTGTTAATGCTTTGTCCACCCAAGGGGAGGATTCCCATCGTAACCTATCCGTTGATGGGAAAGGGGAATCCTTTTGGAAATCTGCAGGAGATTCCCAAGCTTTTTCACATAACTCGTTCAGCTCGTGTGAGGGGGGAAAGGTTACCTCAGGCTTCTTTCCCTTGTACATATGTACCCTCTTGTCAGGGACAGGGGGCTCCTCTGTGATGTGCAAAACATCTTTTATTGCCATAATCATATATCAAATGTATTTTGCCAATTTTGGCTGTAACTTTGCATCATCGTAATCGACACTGGAGTCAGAATCCGTGTCGGTATCTGTGTCAACAATCTGGATAGTGGGCGCTTATGAGACCCTGACAGTCCCTGCGACATAGGATTAGGCATTGGTTGAGACCCTGACTGTCCCAAAGCTTCTGCCTTGTCTAATCTTTTGTGCAATGAGTTTACACTAGCATTTAAAACATTCCACATATCCATCCAATCAGGTGTCGGCGGAGACACCACGTTCATTTGCTCCCGCTCCTCTCTAATATAGCCTTCTTCCTCAGACATGTCGACACACGCGTACCGACACACCACACACACAGGGAATACTTTTACTGAAGACATTTCCCCCACAAGGCCCTTTGGAGAGACAGAGAGAGAGTATGCCAGCACATACCCCAGCGCTATATAACCCAGGAATAGCACAGTAACTTAATGTTTGAACAATCGGTGAGGGGGAACATCTTGAAACCCCAGTTTGTACCCTTGGGACACTATTTGTAAAACACACGAGTCCATGTCCGAATGAATCCAGAACTGACTGAAGAGTTTTAGACGTGCCCCCACTGGTGCGGGCTCCTGCAAGAGAGCCCCAGCGTCATGCAGTGGATTTGGCAGAAGCAGAGGATGATCTCTGCTCCTGCGATCTTGAAGAGGATGCAGACCTCTTCTCTCTTCTCCTTCCTCTACCTGCAAAGAAAGGGGAATCTTAACTTCTTGCATATCTATTGGGCCGAAATGACTGCATCAGATAATGATGCGTCTTCATCCGTTGGGAGGGAACATAGGGCAAGAAGGTTGACTTACCTGCGGGAGCTGCCGAGATCAAATTAACTAGGCAGTCACCAAACAAGGCTTCACCTTCATAGGGAAGAGACTCCCTTTCTTCTTGGAGTCAGCATCAGCATTCTCTTGGTGAATCCACAATGCCCTCCTATCCGACACTGCCATGAAATTGGCCCGTGAACTCAAGAGTCCTATATCCCTTGCAGTCTCACGTAAGTATGCTGCAGTGTCCTTGATATGATACAACGTAAGGAGTATCCCATCTCTCCAGGGTATCTATATCGGATGACAAGGTATTCGACCAATTCTTGAATACTACTACTCACCCATGCACATGTAATGGCAGGTCTAAGTAATGTACCCGTGGTTACATAACTAGAAATAATGTAGCTTCCTGCATACGATCCGCTGGATTTGTGACAGGGCCCCGTGCAGAACAGGGGGTGACTCCCACTTTATTCTGTCCGCGGCGGGAAATGAATAAACAACCAGAATCCTTTTGGGGATTTGAAACCATCTTGTCGAGCTGGCCCAGACTTTCTCAAACAGAGATGGAGGAACGTTACATCAGCTTTCATTATATATCTATATATACATACATATAGACCCCTTTGTCAGGAACAGCAGGGTCTTCAGTGATTTTAATATGTCCTTAATATCCACAATCATGTACTGAATGCTCCTTGCCAATATTGGATCTAATCAGGAAACATTATGGTCGACATAAGTATCAGTATCCGTGTCAGTATCAGTGTGTAGTAACTGGGCAAAATAACATTTTTGCGACCCAGCGGGGCCTGAGGGAAAAGAAACATAGCCATGAATATCACATCTATTCTCTACGTCTGTGTCTGGGACACAGATTTATCCAACCTTACTCTGATATTACTGAAACATTTACCCAGTCAGTTATTGGTGGTGCCAACAGGGCCACCATCATATGTCTGCATTCCTAATATAGTTTCCTCTTGGGAAAAAAATTCAGCCACCGACATGTTGACACACATATACCAAGTACCCACAGACACACCGGCTTATGGGGGACAGACCGTCAGTAAATCTGTCAGAGGGACACAGAGGATTTTTCAGCTCACAATCCAGCGCCAAAAGTACACAGTCTGGGAAATAATAAACTCTATAGTGATAGACTTGTAATGCTCTAAAGATGTTCTGGTGAGGTGAGGAAGAAGCCCCGCCGCTGTAATGGCGCGTATCTGTCCCGCTCAGAAATAATTAATTATGCTAGTGGGGTAAGGACAGTGCCCAGGCACTAATGTCCACTTTTTCCAGCCTTTTGTGAGGAATTTATGCTGCCCAGGGTGCCCCCCCCCCCGTGCCCTGCACCCTGCAGTGCCTGTGTTTGTGTGTGAGCATGGCGCGCAGCGTTCCGCTCGCTGCTCGGTACCTCAGAATGCCGTCACTGAAGAAGAAGTCTTCTGTTCTTCTGCTACTCACCTGTCTTCTGGCTCTGTAAGGGGGTGACGGCAGGCTGCGGGAGTGTGCATCTAGGCGTACCCAGCGATCAGCACCCTCAGGAGCTAATGGTGTCCTGTCAGCCTGAAGCAGAGCCATTGAACTCACTAGAAGTTGGTCATACTTCTCTCCCCTAAGTCCCACGAAGCAGGGAGACTGTTGCCAGCAGCCTCCCTGAAAATAAAAAAAACTAACAAGTCTTTTCAGAGAAACTCAGTAGAGCTCCCCTGTAGTGCATCCAGTATCACTGCGCACAATACTAAAACTGGAGTCTGGAGGAGGGTCATAGAGGGAGGAGACAGTTCACACCCTTTGAAAGTCTTAAAGTGCCCATGTCTCCTGCGGATCCCGTCTATACCCCATGGTTCTTAATGTGACCCCAGCATCCTCTAGGACGTATGAGAAAACAAATAACGCACACACGAGGAGGAGAGAACTAAGGAAGCTATAAGGAGAAGAGGGGAGGGAGGGGGGGTTGAAAGGTAAGGTAGTAAAGGCATATTGGATAAACTACAACCTTATACATATTCATTAATGTACCAGTAGTTAGAAGTAGAAGAGCTCTAACAGAAACCACAAAGCTTATCTAAAGCCACACCACACTGGATATGCCCAATCTCATTTGATTTTTGAAGCAAAGCAGTATTGGACTTTGTTAATACATGGATGGGAGACTGCTTGGTAGTATCAGATTCTTTAGGTGTTTTTAAACTACCAACACCATTTTCTTGGTACATTTAATTTTTACATGTATTCTTTTATGTACCAGAAGTTAGAAGTAGAAGAGCTGTAACAGAAACCACCAGCTCATCTACAGCCACAGCACACTGGATTTGCCCAATCTCTCCTGATCATGGAAGCTGAGCAGTGTTGGTCCTGGTTTTAGTACTTGGATGGGAGACCACAAGGAAATACCAGGAGCTGTGTGTATTTTTACAATACTAACACCGTTCTCTTGATGCATTCCATTTTGAAACATTGGGGCAGATCTATTAAGCCTGGTGAACTGATAAAGTGCAAGGTGATAAAGTACCAGCCAGTCAGCTCCTAACTGTCATTTTTCAAACCCAGCCTGTGACATGGCAATTAGGAGCTGATTGGCTGGTACTTTATCACCATGCAAATTATCATTTCACCAGGTTTAATAAATCGGCTGCTTACTCATTTATGTACGAGTAGTTAGAAGTAGAAGAACTCTAACAGAAACCACTAAGCTCATCTACAGCCACACCACACTGTATATGCCCAATATCACCTGATTTTGGGCCTGGTTTGTTCTTGGATGTGAGACCACCTGGGAATACCAGGTGCTGTAGGTAGTTTTATACTACCAACACCGTTCTCTTGATGCATTATATTTTGAAACTTATTCATTGATGTACCAGTAGTTAGAAGTAGAAGTTAGAAACAGCAAAAATCATCTACAGCCGCATCACACTGGATATGTCCAATCTCATCTGATGTTGGAAGCTAAGCAGTGTTGTGCCTGGTTAGTTTTTGGATCTCAGGTCCTGCCTTCTGGTTTGGCCACGGCACCTCGGAAATTCACCAAGGTCATGGCCGTGATGACGACCCTTCACCATCGGTGGACCAGGGAGGAATCTCTCCTCCCGATAAACATTCTGGAATTGCGGGCAGTGTTCAATTCATTGACACTGGCCCTGCCTCTAGTACAGAACAGGCCTGTTCAAGTACAATCGGACAACGACACCACGGTAGTGTACACAAATCATCAAGGCGGCACTCGAAATTGCATGGCAAAGCTAAAAGTATCAAAAATCCTCAGTTGGGTAGAACGTCATCTGCCAGCAATATCGGCAGTGTTCATTCCCGGAGTCCTCAACTGGGAAGCGGATTTCCTCAGTCGTCAGTACGTTCACGCTGGAGAGTGGAGAGGCCGCAGCAGAAATGTCTGCACTGGTGTCAGTAGGTGACTGAGGCAGGGATGACTGGGAGATAGTGGGTGACTGAAGCATGTATGACTGGGAGATAGTGGGTGACTGAGGCCGGGGTGACTGGGAGATAGTCAGTGACTAAGGCAGGGGTGATAGGGATATAGTGGATGACTGTGGCAGGGGTGACAGGGACAGTAGGAGACTGAGGCAGGGGTGACAGGGATAGTGGGTGACTGAGGCAGGGGTGATAGGGTGACAGTGGGTGACTGAGGCAGAGGTGACAGGGATAGTGGGTGACTGAGGTAGGGGTGATATGGAGATAGTGGTTGACTGAGGCAGGGGTGACAGAGATAGTGGGTGACTAAAGCAGGGGTGACTGGTATAGTAGGTGACTGAGGCAGGGGTCACAGGTATAGTGGTTAACTGAGGCAGCGGTGACTGGGAGATAGTGGGTAACTGGGGCAGGGGTGACAGGGAAAGTGTGTGACTCAGGCAGGGGTGATAGGGAGATAGTGGGCAGCAGATCACTGCCTCGCTGACAGCAGCACATCCCTGCTTCACTGACAGCAGCACATCCCTGCCTCATTGACAGCAGCACATACCTGCCTCACTTATAGCAGCACATCCCTGCCTCACTGGCAGCAGCAGATCCCTGCCTCACTGGCAGCAGCAGATCACTGCTTCACTGACAGCAGCACATCCCTGCCTCACTGGCAGCAGCAGATCCCTGCCTTACTGACAGCTGTATTCAGACCTGATCTCTGCTGTGCATATTCACACAACAGGAGATCAGGTCTGAAGTGTGTGTGTGTGTGTGCTGGTGCCGCAGTGCACCGGCACATGCCAGAGATGCGATCAGCATCTCTGCCCAGTGAGCGCCTCTGCCAACACATACTTATCTTGCATATGAGATCTCTTGATCATGAAGATAGTTCTCACAGGGTGAGGTTCATCCATTACATTTTAAAGTAGGAAGGTACAAATTACATATTCAAATTACATATATGTGCTGGATTCAAATGTTTTTCCCCCTTCCTTTCTCCATTGTGCCCATCAGCAGCTATTCTAATGTTGCTGCCAATGGGTGTGACACATTCATTTCTTCTGTGGGGTACACTGGACTCCACAAGGATTCACATTGTGGTGTAGAGTAGGATCTTGATCTGAGGCACCAACAGGCTCAAAGCTTTTGACTGTTCCCAAGATGCTCAGCGCCCCCTGCTCTATAACCTCGCTTCCATGAACAGGGAGCTCAGTTTGTAGTTGGTGCCTTCAGTAGCAGGACACTTAACAGGGGGCTGCCTCAGGCAGCCTATACTTAGCTATTAATTTTGACAAGAAAAGAAGAACTTTTTTTATAAGAATGTACAAGGGCTGCAGCAGGCTAGGTCTAATAGACATCTTTACTGCAGCTCCAACACTCCCAGCGGCGCAGTATACTCCCGTGCCCTGGTTGCTGGGTCACTGCAGCGGAGGCTCCGGTTTCTTCCTAAGGTCAGTCACACACACACCGCCCTCCGGGATCACGAGGCCGCTGATGAAAGGGAGGTAAGGGGCTTCTGTGCCCACACTATACCGTGATCCAGCATGGCTGTAGGGGGCGGGCCGTGTGCGCACTGGCGTGGACACTGATTACTGGGCAGCCGCTCCACTAGCCACCAGGGACAGTTAAGGAGCACAGCTCTGGGGGGTTTTCTCCTATATTAACCCCATTTTGTACTACCTGCAGTGCATTGTGATAGGTAATAGAGCCTGATTCAGGTTGGATTGCAATCACAATAAGCAATCCAACTGCAAAAATTGCTAAGAGCATACGCATGCGCCTGCATTTTCTGTGACTGTCAATCGGTGCGGGGGGGGGGGGGGGTCAGCAACACTCCATTTCAAAGTCGGAGATGGAGCGGTGCGGGGGCAGGGCTTCAACGGAGAAACAGGAGGCGTGGTCAGAGCGGCTGCATGACATCACATGCAGCCGTTGCGATCACAAAAATGGTGGCGGCTTCCTGCGCACACGTACAGTCTGCACCAACAGGAGGCTAACCCATTTTTTATGATCACGCTGAACTGCACTGAGACTGCAATTTCAGCGTGGTCAAGAAGGGAGGCGGCATGCTGGGTGGCCATGCCCTGTGATGGGTGGCCCCAGCATGCGAACCAAAGGATTGCAAATTCTGTTACTTAGCAGAATTTGCAATCCTTACTGAATTAGGCCATTGATTACAAAATTGTAAACAATATTTGAAGTTTTTCTTCAGGGACTAACACAAAAGATGCTTGGGGCTACTAACACATGGGTAAGCCACGTAAAGCTTCCCATGGGTCAGTGGCATCACAACGGGGTTGCGGCACACACCCGAGTGTCACCCGCCAAGTGGGGTGACACCAAAGTGCCGGCTCTTCTTCAGTGACAGAATATGGGTGTTTTACTGTGACATTACGTGCAACACCCAGTTTCTGTCACTGTGCAGGAGCCAGCACCACTCACACACTAGTCCCCGGGTACAGCCCCCAACCCCCGGGATACCCGCAGCAACAAAATGGTGATTCAGGCCACGCCCCTACCTATGAGACCATGCCTCCTTTTTACCATTGCGCTGCTTATCTGCGCGCACTGCATTACAATCTCCCTCGCCGCCTCTCTGGGTGTCACCAGTGATAGTGACACCTCTGCCATGCTTGTAGCAGCTGGTCCTAAGATCTACGCCTCCAGCCCTGAGTGTTTTCCCTTGTGACTTGTTGATCATCATTGCGAAGCAGATGCTTACAGAAAACTGCAGGGGTTTAGATTGAAAAGAAAAACATTGACGAACCCATCATTTCAGCGACAGGGTCTGCCACACGACTGACTGAAATGACTGGTTGGTTTGGGCCCCCACCAAAAAAGAATCAATCAATCTCTCCTTGCACAAACTGGCTCTACAGAGGCAAGATGTCCACCTCATCATCCTCCGATTCCTCACCCCTTTCACTGTGTACATCCCCCTCCTCACAGATTATTAATTCGTCCCCACTGGAATCCACCATCTCAGATCCCTGTGTACTTTCTGGAGGCAATTGCTGGTGAATGTCTCCACGGAGGAATTGATTATAATTAATTTTGATGATCATCATCTTCTCCACATTTTCTGGAAGTAACCTTGTACGCCGATTGCTGACAAGGTGAGCGGCCGCACTAAACACTCTTTCGGAGTACACACTGGAGGGAGGGCAACTTAGGTAGAATAAAGCCAGTTTGTGCAAGGGCCTCCAAATTGCCTCTTTTTCTCCACCATTCTTTCAAAGGTGACAGAATCATATGCAGTGACAGTAGACGACATGTCAGTAATCGTTGCCAGGTCATTCAGTCTGGACCAGATGTCAGCACTCACTCCAGACTGCCCTGCATCACCGCCAGCGGGTGGGCTCGGAATTCTTAGCCTTTTTCTCGCACCCCCAGTTGCGGGAGAATGTGAAGGAGGAGCTGTTGACGGGTCACGTTCCGCTTGACTTGACAATTTTCTCACCAGCAGGTCTTTGAACCTCTGCAGACTTGTGTCTGCCGGAAAGAGAGATACAATGTAGGTTTTAAATCTAGGATCGAGCACGGCGGCCAAAATGTAGTGCTCTGATTTCAACAGATTGAATCCTGGTTAAGCAAATTAAGGGCTCCAGCCACAAGTCCCACATGCCTAGTTGAATCGCTCTGTTTTAGCTCCTCCTTCAATGTCTCCAGCTTCTTCTGCAAAAGCCTGATGAGGGGAATGACCTGACTCAGGCTGGCAGTGTCTGAACTGACTTCACGTGTGGAAAGTTCAAAGGGTTGCAGAACCTTGCACAACGTTGAAATCATTCTCCACTGCGCTTGAGTCAGGTGCATTCCCCCTCCTTTGCCTATATCGTGGGCAGATGTATAGGCTTGAATGGCCTTTTGCTGCTCCTCCATCCTCTGAAGCATATAGAGGGTTGAATTCCACCTCGTTACCACCTCTTGCTTCAGATGATGGCAGGGCAGGTTCAGGAATGTTTGGTGGTGCTCCAGTCTTCGGTATGCGGTGGCTGAAGGCAGAAAGTGGCCCGCAATTCTTCGGGCCACCGACAGCATCTCTTGCACGCCCCTGTCGTTTTTTAAATAATTCTGCACCACCAAGTTCAATGTATGTGCAAAACATGAGACGTGCTGGAATTTGCCCAGATGTAATGCACGCACAATATTGGTGGCGTTGTCCGATGTCACAAATCCCCAGGAGAGTTCAATTGGGGTAAGCCATTCTGCGATGATGTTCCTCAGTTTCCGTAAGTGGTTGTCAGCTGTGTGCCTCTTATGGAAAGCGGTGATACAAAGCGTAGCCTGCCTAGGAACGAGTTGGCAATTGCGAGATGCTGCTACTGGTGCCGCCGCTGCTGTTCTTGCTGCGGGAGGCAATACATCTACCCAGTGGGCTGTCACAGTCATATAGTCCTGAGTCTGCCCTGCTCCACTTAACCACAGACAAGTGGACATTGGGTACAACTGCATTTTTTAGGACACTGGTGACTCTTTTTCTGAGGTCTGTGTACATTTTCGGTATCGCCTGCCTAGAGAAATGGAACCTAGAGGGTATTTGGTACCGGGGACACAGTACCTCAATCAAGTCTCTAGTTGCCTCTAAATTAACAATGGATACCGGAACCACGTTTCTCACCACCCAGACCTGAGTTATCCGCTTTGCAGCAGGATGACTGCTGTGATATTTCATCTTCCTCGCAAAGGACTGTTGGACAGTCAATTGCTTACTGGAAGAAGTACAAGTGGTCTTCCGACTTCCCCTCTGGGATGACGATCGACTCCCAGCAGCAACAACAGCAGCGCCAGCAGCAGTAGGCGTTACACTCAAGGATGCATCGGAGGAATCCCAGGCAGGAGAGGACTCGTCAGACTTGCCAGTGACATGGCCTGCAGGACTATTGGCTCTCCTGTCTAAGGAGGAAATTGACACTGAGGGAGTTGGTGGTGTGGTTTGCAGGAGCTTGGTTACAAGAGGAAGGGATTTAGTGGTTAGTGGACTGCTTCCACTGTCATCCAAAGTTTTTGAACTTGTCACTGACTTATGATGAATGCGCTGCAGGTGACGTATAAGGGAGGATGTTCCGAGGTGGTTAACGTCCTTATCCCTACTTATTACAGCTTGACAAAGGCAACACACGGCTTGACACCTGTTGTCCGCATTTGTGTACAGGATGCATACCTTCATGTCCCCATTTATCCACCTCATCAGGCGTAACTCAGATTTGCGGTACAGGACTGTCATTGCCAATTTCAGACGTTGCTGTTTGGTCTCTCCATGGCCCTGAGAATTTTCACCAAGGTAATGGCGGAAATGATGGTGCTCCTGTGCAAGCAAGGTGTCACAATTATCCCGTACTTGGGCGATCTCATAAAAGCGAGATCAAGAGAGCAGTTGCTGAACAGCGTATCACTTTCACTGAAAGTGTTACAGCAACACGGCTGGATTCTCAATATCCCGAAGTCGCAGTTGATTCCTACTACTCGTCTGTCTTTCTTGGGCATGATTCTGGACACAGACCAGAAGAGGGTTTATCTCCTGATAGAAAAGGCCCAGGAACTCATGACTCTTGTCAGGAACCTATTGAAACCAAAACAGGTGTCAGTGCATCACTGCACTCGAGTCCTGGGAAAGATGGTGGCATCATACGAGGCCATTCCATTCGGCAGGTTCCATGCGAGGACTTTCCAATGGGACCTACTGGACAAGTGGTCCGGGTCACATTTACAGATGCATTGGTTGATCACCCTGTCCCCCAGGGTCAGGGTATCACTCTTGTGGTGGCTGCAGAGTGCTCACCTTCTCGAGGGACGCAGATTCAGCATTCAGGGCTGGATCCTGGTGACCACAGACGCAAGCCTCCAAGGTTGGGGAGCAGTCACACAGGGAAGAAATTTCCAAGGTCTTTGGTCAAGTCAAGAGACTTGTCTTCACATCAACATCCTGGAACTAAGGGCCATATACAATGCCCTACGTCAAGCGGAGACCTTACTTTGCGACCAACCGGTTCTGATCCAGTCAGACAACGTCACCGCAGTGGCTCATGTAAACCGCCAAGGCGGCACAAGAAGCAGAGTGGCGATGGCACAAGCCACCAGAATTCTTCGCTGGGTGGAGAATCACGCAAGCGCACTGTCAGCAGTGTTCATTCCGGGAGTGGACAACTGGGAAGCAGACATCCTCAGCAGACACGACCTACATCCGGGAGAGTGGGGACTTCATCAGGAAGTCTTTGCACAGATTACAAGTCGGTGGGAACTGCCACAGATAGACATGATGCCGTCCCGGCTCAACAAAAAGCTACAGAGGTATTGCGCAAGGTCAAGAGACCCTCAGGCAGTAGCTGTAGACGCCCTAGTGACACCGTGGGTGTTCCGGTCGGTCTATGTATTTCCTCCTCTTCCTCTCATACCCAAGGTGTTGAGGATAATAAGACAAAGAGGAGTGAGAACAATCCTCATTGTTCCAGATTGGCCACGGAGGACCTGGTATCCGGATCTGCAGGAAATGCTCACAGAAGATCTGTGGCCTCTCCCTCTAAGACAGGACCTGTTGCATCAGGGGCCCTGTCTGTTCCAAGACTTACCGCGGCTGCATTTGACGGCATGGCGGTTGAATGCCGGATCCTAGCATTCCGGTTGAGGTCATCCCTACGCTGATAAAGGCTAGGAAGGATGTAACGTTAAAACATTACACCGTATATGGCGAAATTATGTTTCTTGGTGTGAGGCCAGGAATGCTCCTACGGAAGAATTCCATCTGGGCCGTTTCCTTCACTTCCTACAAACTGGAGTGAATTTGGGCCTAAAATTAGGCTCTATTAAGGTCCAGATTTCAGCCTTATCCATTTTCTTTCAAAAAGAATTGGCTTCTCTTCCAGAAGTTCAGACTTTTGTAAAAGGAGTGCTGCATATTCAGCCTCCTTTTGTGCCTCCGGTGGCACCTTGGGACCTTAACGTGGTGTTAAGTTTTCTAAAATTACACTGGTTTGAACCACTTAAAACAGTGGAGTTAAAATATCTCACATGGAAGGTGGTCATGTTATTAGCCTTGGCTTCGGCTAGGCGAGTGTCGGAATTAGCGGCTTTGTCACATAAAAGCCCATATTTGGTATTCCATGTGGATAGAGCGGAATTGCAGACCCGTCCTCAATTCCTACCAAAAGTGGTCTCATCTTTTCATATGAACCAACCTATTGTGGTGCCTGTGGCTACGCGTGACTTGGAGGATTCCGAGTTACTTGATGTGGTTAGGGCTTTGAAAATTTACGTGGCCAGGACGGCTAGAGTCAGGAAAACTGAAGCGCTGTTTGTCCTGTATGCAACCAACAAGATTGGTGCCCCTGCTTCAAAGCAGGCTATTGCTCGCCGGATTTGTAACACGATTCAGCAAGCGCATTCTATGGCTGGATTGCAGTTACTGAAATCGGTCAAGGCCCATTCCACGAGGAAAGTGGGCTCTTCTTGGGCGGCTGCCCGAGGGGTCTCGGCACTACAGCTGTGTCAAGCTGCTACTTGGTCGGGTTCACACACCTTTGCAAAATACTATAAGTTTGATACCCTGGCTGAGGAGGAACTCATGTTTGCTCAATCGGTGCTGCAGAGTCATCCGCACTCTCCCGCCCGTTTTGGAGCATTGGTATAATCCCCATGGTCCTTACGGAGTCCCCAGCATCCTCTAGGACGTTAGAGAAAATAAGATTTTAAACCTACTGGTAAATCTTTTTCTCGTAGTCCGTAGATGATGCTGGGCGCCCGTCCCAAGTGCGGACTACTTCTGCAATACTTGTATATAGTTATTGCTTCAATAAGGGTTATGTTATAGTTGCATCGGTCCTGCACTGATGCTATGTTGTTTTTTCATACTGATAACTGGGTAGTTTATCACAAGTTATACGGTGTGATTGGTGTGGCTGGTATGAATCTTGCCCTGGATTAACAAAATCCTTTCCTCATACTGTCCGTCTCCTCTGGGCACAGTTTCTCTAACTGTGGCATAGAGGGAGGAGCCAGTGCACACCCAGAACTAAAGTCTTTCTTAAAGTGCCCATGTCTCCTGTGGAGCCCGTCTATCCCCATGGTCCTTACGGAGTCCCCAGCATCCTCTACGGACTACGAGAAAAAGATTTACCGGTAGGTTTAAAATCTTATTTTCTACTTTATTCTTTTCTATCCTAGTTTATTACGACCAACTCTCATCCAAGGAGTTTGATATTCTACTACCTGCATGCAATTTAAATTGCTTAAATTGTTTATATGGTTGATTTGTCCTTCACAATCCATAATCTGCAACTTGGATGTACTTGTGTCATTGAAAATCTTATAATAAAAATGTATATACAGATACTCAACCTGTATATTGAAAAAAAAAAAAGTTATAAGACATATGCATTCAATATTTGAAGAAACAAAATAAAATAAAGCTATCTATTGGGTTTCACTAACAAGCACATTGGAAGACTTGACTACTGTTAAAAGACATGCATTACATGGTATAGAGCCACAAACCACAATGTAGTAAAATAAAAACAAACTTACATGTGTATCAAACCTATGTGAGGCTTACATTGATAGTGCAAGATCAACACTCTATCAACTGTGCAAACTAGACTGCACATAAATGCCATAAAATTTATCTGAGATTTTAGTAAATAAGGCCCGTTGCTGTCCGGGTCACGCAGCCGTCACGGCCCGCCCCCATACGGTCCGGTCATGTCTGCGTTGTCCTGACTGTGCCCCCAAAATGGCGGCACAACGCCGCTGGCCCGACTCCTCCTGCCCAGTGACCGCCTCTGCCTGTCAATCAGGCAGAGGCGCTCACTGGGCAGAGATGCTGATCGCATCTCTGGCATGTGCCGGTGCACTGCGGCACCAGCACACACGCACTTCAGACCTGATCTCCTGTTGTGTGAATATGCACAGCAGGGATCAGGTCTGAATTAGGCCCTATATACAGCTGTCAGTAAGGCAGGGATGTGCTGCTGCCAGTGAGGCAGGGATGTGCTGCTGGTAGTGAAGCAGTGATGTGCTGCTGTCAGCGAAGCAGTGCTGTGCTGCTGTCAGCGAGACAGGGATGTGCTGCTGTCAGCGAGGCAGGGATGTGCTGCTGTCAGCGAAGCAGGGATGTGCTGCTGTCCAGTGCCAGATTAAGGTCCATATGGGCCTGGAGCTGAAGTTTATGAAGGGCCTATTTTATGCCACGGCAGGGGATGTGAAAACACCATGGGTGTGTGACTAGTAATGTTAGGGGTGTGGTTGATGTTGTGAGGGCGTGGTCTGCACAGGAGGTGTGACTAGCACCTACCTTGAAAAACCTCAGTCTCCCTCACTTCTTCAATTATATCAACAGTGTAATGTGACAATCTAAAAATGACCAAAGGAAAACATCTCTTGTTAACGTGACTGTAATATAGAAAATGGTGCACTTAGTGATGACATAAATATGAAACCTCTCAACGAAAGAGGTTACAGGTCGCTCAGCGATGTCATGAATGTGAAATCTTTCTATATGTAAAAAAAAAGTTTACTTTTGTAATAAGTAGTTATACTGAGAAGGAATGGTGGGGTTGGATGGTGTCGCCTGGACAGGGCAGAACAGGGAAAACTGAGGTGACCCAGCATATAGATAGATAGATAGATAGATAGATAGATAGATAGATAGATAGATAGATAGATAGATAGATAGATAGATAGATAGATTCAAACCCAAATTGCTAATATCCAATACATAGCTACAGTATAATGTATTAGGGGCTCCTGACTGGGGAATGGCATAAGACACACGGAGACGCACCATCTTATGGACATGTTATAGGAGTGTCACTGCAGTTGTAGCGAAATCAGATGATTCATCGCTAACATTGGAGGCAGTAGGTCTGTCAGAGATCTGCACATAGCATGGGGCAGGTGCAGGTTTTGACGTTTGTGTTTTAAGATCAGGATAAAGTCGCACACACTACAGAGGCAAAAGATGCACACAAAGATGTGCCTGAGTTTGACTCAGAATCAGGCCCAATTTTTGGGTTATTATATATGTTTTAATGGGGTTGGTATCAGGATCCCGATGGTTGGCATGCTGGCTGTCAAAAATAAGATTTTACTCACCGGTAAATCTATTTCTCGTAGTCCGTAGTGGATGCTGGGAACTCCGTAAGGACCATGGGGAATAGACGGGCTCCGCAGGAGACTGGGCACTCTATAAGAAAGATTTGGTACTATCTGGTGTGCACTGGCTCCTCCCTCTATGCCCCTCCTCCAGACCTCAGTTAGGATACTGTGCCCGGAAGAGCTGACACAATAAGGAAGGATTTTGAATCCCGGGTAAGACTCATACCAGCCACACCAATCACACCATATAACTCGTGATACTATACCCAGTTAACAGTATGAAATATAACTGAGCCTCTCAACAGATGGCTCAACAATAACCCTTTAGTTAGGCAATAACTATATACAAGTATTGCAGACAATCCGCACTTGGGATGGGCGCCCAGCATCCACTACGGACTACGAG
This sequence comes from Pseudophryne corroboree, assembly GCF_028390025.1. Taxonomy (NCBI): domain Eukaryota; kingdom Metazoa; phylum Chordata; class Amphibia; order Anura; family Myobatrachidae; genus Pseudophryne; species Pseudophryne corroboree. Next base: position 177,217 of record NW_026970571.1, read on the forward strand.
AAATAGATTTACCGGTGAGTAAAATCTTATTTTCTCTGACGTCCTAGTGGATGCTGGGAACTCCGTAAGGACCATGGGGATTATACCAAAACTCCCAAACGGGCGGGAGAGTGCGGATGACTCTGCAGCACCGAATGAGAGAACTCCAGGTCCTCCTCAGCCAGGGTATCAAATTTGTAGAATTTTGCAAACGTGTTTGCCCCTGACCAAGTAGCAGCTCGGCAAAGTTGTAAAGCCGAGACCCCTCGGGTAGCCGCCCAAGATGAGCCTACCTTCCTTGTGGAATGGGCTTTTACTGATTTAGGATGCGGCAATCCAGCCGCAGAATGCGCCAGCTGAATTGTGCTACAAATCCAGCGAGCAATAGTCTGCTTAGAAGCAGGAGCACCTATTTTGTTGGGTGCATACAGGATAAAAAGCGAGTCAGTTTTCCTGACTCCCGCCGTCCTGGAAACATAAATTTTCAAGGCCCTGACTACGTCCAGTAACTTGGAATCTTCCAAGTCCCTAGTAGCCCCAGGCACTACAATAGGTTGGTTCAAGTGAAAAGCTGATACCACCTTAGGGAGAAACTGGGGACGAGTCCTCAATTCTGCCCTATCCATATGGAAAATCAGATAAGGGCTTTTACATGACAAAGCCGCCAATTCTGACACTCGCCTGGCCGAAGCCAAGGCCAATAACATGATCACTTTCCACATGAGATATTTCAAATCCACAGTTTTAAGTGGCTCAAACCAATGTGATTTCAGGAAACTCAACACCACATTGAGATCCCAAGGTGCCACAGGAGGCACAAAAGGGGGCTGAATATGAAGCACTCCCTTAACAAAAGTCTGAACTTCAGGCAGTGAAGCCAGTTCTTTCTGGAAGAAAATCGACAGAGCCAAAATCTGAACCTTAATGGAACCCAATTTTAGGCCCATAGTCACTCCCGACTGTAGGAAGTGCAGAAAACGACCCAGCTGAAATTCCTCTGTAGGGCCCTTCCTGGCCTCACACCACGCAACATATTTTCGCCAAATACGGTGATAATGGTTTGCGGTTACTTCTTTCCTGGCTTTTATCAGCGTAGGAATGACTTCCTCCAGAATGCCCTTTTCCTTTAGGATCCGGAATTTAACCGTCATGCCGTCAAACGCAGCCGCGGTAAGTCTTGGAACAGACAGGGCCCCTGCTGTAGCAGATCCTGTCTGAGCGGTAGAGGCCATGGGTCCTCTGATATCATTTCTTGAAGTTCTGGGTACCAAGCTCTTCTTGGCCAATCCGGAACCACGAGTATCGTTCTTACTCCTCGCCTTCTTATTATTCTCAGTACCTTTGGTATGAGAGGCAGAGGAGGGAACACATAAACCGACTGGTACACCCACGGTGTCACTAGAGCGTCCACAGCTATCGCCTGAGGGTCCCTTGACCTGGCGCAATATCTCTTTAGCTTTTTGTTGAGGCGGGACGCCATCATGTCCACCTGTGGCCTTTCCCAACGGTTTACCAACAGTAGGAAGACTTCTGGATGAAGTCCCCACTCTCCCGGGTGTAGGTCGTGTCTGCTGAGGAAGTCTGCTTCCCAGTTGTCCACTCCCGGAATGAGTGATTTTCCGCCCATCGGAGAATCCTTGTGGCTTCTGCCATCGCCATCCTGCTTCTTGTGTCGCCCTTGTCCAAGAGGTCCCACTGGAAGGTCCTTGCATTGAACCTGCCGAATGGAATTGCTTCGTATGAAGCCACCATTTTTCCCAGGACTCGTGTGCAGTGATGCACCGATACCTGTTTTGGTTTCAGGAGGTCTCTGACTAGAGATGACAGCTCCTTGGCTTTCTCCTGCGGGAGAAACACTTTTTTCTGTTCTGTGTCCAGAATCATCCCCAGGAACAGTAAGCGTGTGGAAGGAACCAGCTGTGACTTTGGAATGTTTAGAATCCAGCCATGCTGTTGTAGCACTTCCCGAGATAGTGCTACTCCGACCAGCAACTGCTCCTTGGACCTCACCTTTATTAGGAGATCGTCCAAGTACGGGATAATTAAAACTCCCTTTTTTCGAAGGAGTATCATCATTTCTGCCATTACCTTGGTAAACACCCTCGGTGCCGTGGACAGTCCAAACGGTAGTGTCTGGAATTGGTAATGGCAATCCTGTACCACAAATCTGAGGTACTCCTGGTGAGGAAGGTAAATGGGGACATGCAGGTAAGCATCCTTGATGTCCAGGAATACCATGTAATCCCCCTCGTCCAGGCTTGCAATAACCGCCCTGAGCGATTCCATCTTGAACTTGAATCTTTTTATGTATGTGTTCAAGGATTTCAAATTTAAAATGGGTCTCACCGAACCGTCCGGTTTCGGTACCACAAACAGTCTGGAATAGTAACCCCGTCCTTGTTGAAGTAGGGGTACCTTGACTATCACCTGCTGGGAATACAGCTTGTGAATTGCCTCTAGCACAGCCTCCCTGCCCGAGGGAGTTGTCGGTAAGGCCGATTTGAGGAAACGGCGGGGGGGAGACGCCTCGAATTCCAGCTTGTACCCCTGAGATACTACTTGAAGGATCCAGGGATCCACCCGTGAGCGAACCCACTGATCGCTGAAATTTTTGAGGCGGCCCCCCACCGTACCTGGCTCCGCCTGTGGAGCCCCACCGTCATGCGGCGGATTTGGAAGAAGCGGGGAAGGACTTTTGTTCCTGGGAACCTGCTGTGTGTTGCAGCTTTTTTCCACTTCCTCTGCCTCTAGACAGAAAGGACCCGCCTTTTCCCCGCCTGTTTTTCTGGGGTCGAAAGGACTGTACCTGATAATACGGCGCTTTCTTAGGCTGTGAGGGGACATGGGGCAAAAATGCTGACTTCCCAGCTGTTGCTGTGGAAACAAGGTCTGAGAGACCATCCCCGAATAACTCCTCACCCTTATAAGGCAAAACTTCCATGTGCCTTTTCGAATCTGCATCCCCTGTCCACTGCCGAGTCCATAAGCCTCTCCTAGCAGAAATGGACAATGCACTTATTCTAGATGCCAGCCGGCAGATCTCCCTCTGTGCATCTCTCATGTATAAGACTGAGTCTTTTATATGCTCTACGGTTAGCAATATAGTGTCCCTGTCTAGGGTGTCAATATTTTCCGACAGGGAATCTGACCAAGCAGCAGCAGCACTGCACATCCACGCTGAAGCAATAGCTGGTCTCAGTATAACACCAGTGTGTGTATATATAGACTTTAGGATAGCCTCCTGCTTTCTATCAGCAGGTTCCTTTAGGGCGGCCGTATCCGGAGACGGTAGTGCCACCTTTTTTGACAAACGTGTGAGTGCTTTATCCACCCTAGGGGGAGTTTCCCAACGTGACCTATCCTCTGGCGAGAAAGGGAACGCCATTAGTAATTTTTTTGAAATCACCAATTTTTTATCGGGGAAAGCCCACGCTTCTTCACACACTTCATTTAATTCTTCAGATGGGGGAAAAACTATTGGTAGTTTTTTCTCCCCAAACATAATACCCTTTTTTGAGGTACCTGGGTTTATATCAGAAATGTGTAATACCTCTTTCATTGCCTCAATCATGCAACGAATGGCCCTAGTGGACATTAAATTTGACTCCTCGTCGTCGACACTGGTATCAGTATCCGTGTCGACATCTGTGTCTGCCATCTGAGGTAGTGGGCGTTTCAGAGCCCCTGATGGCCTTTGAATTGTCTGGGCAGGCACGAGCTGAGAAGCTGGCTGTCCCGCGTTTGGCATGTCGTCAAATTTTTTATGTAAGGAGTCGACACTTGCACGTAATTCCTTCCATAAGTCCATCCACTCCGGTGTCTGCCCCGCAGGGGGTGACATCACATTTATAGGCATCTGCTCTGCCTCCACATAAGCCTCCTCATCAAATATGTCGACACAGCCGTACCGACACACCACACACACACACACAGGGAATGCTCTTAAAGGAGACAGGACCCCACAAAAGCCCTTTGGGGAGACAGAGAAAGAGTATGCCAGCACACACCAGAGCGCTATATAATGCAGGGACTAACTGAATTATGTCCCCTTATAGCTGCTATAAGTTATACTGCGCCTAAATTTAGTGCCCCCCCTCTCTTTTTTACCCTTTCTGTAGTGTAGACTGCAGGGGAGAGCCAGGGAGCTTCCTTCCAGCGGAACTGTGAGGGAGAAATGGCGCCAGTGTGCTGAGGGAGATGGCTCCGCCCCTTTTTCGGCGGACTTTTCTCCCGCTTTTTTATGGATTCTGGCAGGGGTAATTACCACATATATAGCCTCTGGGGCTATATATTGTGGTTATTTTGTTAGCCAAGGTGTTTTTATTGCTGCTCAGGGCGCCCCCCCCAGCGCCCTGCACCCTCAGTGACCGGAGTGTGAAGTGTGTATGAGGAGCAATGGCGCACAGCTGCAGTGCTGTGCGCTACCTTGGTGAAGACTGAAGTCTTCTGCCGCCGATTTTCCGGACCATCTTCATGCTTCTGGCTCTGTAAGGGGGACGGCGGCGCGGCTCCGGGAACGAACACCAGGGACGGGTCCTGCGGTCGATCCCTCTGGAGCTAATGGTGTCCAGTAGCCTAAGAAGCCCAAGCTAGCTGCAAGCAGGTAGGTTCGCTTCTTCTCCCCTTAGTCCCTCGTTGCAGTGAGCCTGTTGCCAGCAGGTCTCACTGTAAAATAAAAAACCTAACATATACTTTCTTTCTAGGGGCTCAGGAGAGCCCCTAGTGTGCATCCAGCTCGGCCGGGCACAGAAATCTAACTGAGGTCTGGAGGAGGGGCATAGAGGGAGGAGCCAGTGCACACCAGATAGTACCAAATCTTTCTTATAGAGTGCCCAGTCTCCTGCGGAGCCCGTCTATTCCCCATGGTCCTTACGGAGTTCCCAGCATCCACTAGGACGTCAGAGAAATACCGACATAGGCATCCCGATGTTGAAAATACCTACATGAACTATTTAACTAAGCTAACCTCCCTAACCCTAACCCACCTTTCCCGTACCCTAAACCTAAACACCCCACCACCACCGCAGCCTAACCCTAACCATCCCCGGGGGTGCCTAACCCTAGCCCCCCCTCCCCGCAGCCTGACCCTAACCTCAAATCCCCCCCCCCCTCGCAGACACATTGGCACCGCCAGAAAAATACAAATAAAAATACTGGCCCCTACAGGTAAAATAAAACACACTGGACCCCAAAGGGGCGAAAAAAAAATGAATGGCCTCAGTAGGAAAAACACATTGGCCCCACACTCCCACCCCTCGCGGCCTGCGCTGTATCACACTCACACACTCCCTCCCCCCTGCACTCTATAACACTCACACACTCCCGCCCCCTGCACTCCATTACACTCACACACTCCCGCCCCCAGCGCTGTATCACACTCACACACTCCCTGCCCCTTGCACTCTATAACACTCACACACTCCCGCCCCCTGCACTCCATTACAATCACACATTCCCGCCCCCCACGCTGTATCACACTCACACACTCCCGCCCCTACACTCTATTACACTCATACACTCATAGAAACATAGAATTTGACGGCAGATAAGAACCACTTGGCCCATCTAGTCTGCCCCTTGCCCATCTAGTCTGCCCCTTAAACTCCTGCCCCTGCACTCTATTACACTCATACACTCCCGCCCCTGCACTCTATTACACTCCCACCCCCCACGCTGTATCACATTACAACCCCCGCACTCTAATACACCCACACACTCCCACCCCTGCACTCTATTACACTCACACTCCTGCCCCTCATGCTGTATCACACTCCCACCCCCGCACTCTACTACACTCACACACTCCCACCCCCTGCACTCTATTACACTCACACACTCCCGCCCCGCGCTGTATCACACTCGCACACTCCCTGCCCCCCGCACTCTATTACACTCATACTCCCGCCCCTGCACTCTATTACACTTACACACTCCCGCACCTTGCACTCTATTACACTCACACACTCCCGCCCCCTGTGCTGTATAACACTCACACATTCCCTGCCACCTGCACTCTATTACACTCACACACTCCCGCCCCCAGCGCGGTATCATACTCCCACACTCTCTGCCCCCCCACTCTATTACACTCACTCACTCCCGCCCCTGCACTCTATTACACTCACACACTCCCGCCCCCCGCGCTGTATCACTCACACACTCTCTGCCTCCTGCACTCTATTACACTCACTTACTCCTGCCCCCGCACTCTATTACAGTCACACATTCCCGTCCCCCGCACTCTATTATACTCACATACTCCTGCCCCCGCACTCTATTAGTCACACGCTCCTGTCCCCTGCACTCTATTATACTCACATACTCCTGCCCCCGCACTCTATTACACTCACACACTCCCGCCCCCTGCGCTGTATCACTCACACACTCCCACCCCTGCACTCTATTACACTCACACACTCCCGCCCCCCGTGCTGTATCACACTCACACACTCCTTGTCCCCGCAATCTATTACACTCACTCTCTCACCCTTGCGCTATATTACGCTCACACACTCCCGCTCCCCGCACTCTATTACAGTCACTCACTCCCGCCCCCCGCGCTGTATCACACTCACACACTCCCTGCTCCCGCACTTTATTACACTTACACACTCTTACCCTTGCGCTATATTACACTCACACACTCCCTGCACCTGCACTCTCTCACCCTTGCTATATTATATCCTACTCCCTGCAGAACCTCACATACAAGACACACACACATATAGAAGTTCACATGGAAATCACATTCACAGAAGCTCACACACACACAATTCCCCCCCACTCACTCTTACCTTACACACTACAGCAGAGTTCACTCTCACTGGCTGCCCTGCATGTGCATCAGCTTCAACTCTCCCTCTCACAGCCAGCACAGCAGCAGCCATGTGACTCGCAGCAGGCAGCCTGAGACAGTCCCGTGTAGCTCCGCCCCCTGGACTCCGTGTAGCCACGCCCCCTGTTGAGTTTCCAGATCCTCTGCCGAAGTGTGGCTGTGTACTGCTGGCGTTTTGAGCCGTTCAGCCAGCTGTAGCAGACGCAGGCAGTCCAACTACTATCAATAATACATCTACGCGCCGGTGGGAGCGGTGCTTCAGACTATCACTTGCAAGCTGCTGTAGCAGGGGAAAAAAAATCCTTGCTGCAGCAGCACAGCAGATGCTGTGGGCCTATTGTGATGGGGGGGCCTGGAGCTGCAGCTCCATCCGCCCCATTGTTAATCCGGCCCTGCTGCTGTCAGCGAAGCAGGGATGTGCTGCTGTCAGTGAAGCAGGGATGTGCTGCTGTCAGCGAGGCAGGGATGTGCTGCTGTCAGCGAGGCAGGGATGTGCTGCTGTCAGCGAGGCAGGGATGTGCTGCTATAAGTGAGGTAGGGATGTGCTGCTGTCATTGAAGCAGGAATGTGCTGCTGCAGTGAGGCAGAGATATGCAGCCCACTATCTCCCTATCACCCCTGCCTGAGTCACACACTTTCCCTGTCACCCCTGCCTCAGTTACCCACTATCTCCCAGTCACCGCTGCCTCAGTCAACCACTATATCTGCGATCCCTGCCTCAGTCACCCACTATACCAGTCACCCCTGCTTTAGTCACCCACTGTCACCCTATCACCCCTGCTTCAGTCACCCACTATCCCTGTCAACCCTGCCTCAGTCACCCACTATCTCCCAGTCACCCCTGCCTCAGTCAGCCACTATCCCTGTCACCCCTGCCTCAGTCTCTTACTGTCCCTGTCACCCCTGCCACAGTCATCCACTATCTCCCTATCACCCCTGCCTTAGTCATTTATTATACCTGTCACCCACTTTCTTCCCATACTTACCCAACCCCTTCCTATCACCCCTCCCTCAGTAACCCACTATCTCCCTGTCACCCACTATCTCCCAGTCACCCCGGCCTCAGTCACCCACTATCTCCCACTCATACATGCTTCAGTCACCCACTATCTCCCAGTCATCCCTGCCTCAGTCACCTACTGACACCAGTGCAGACATTTCTGCAGCGGCCTCTCCACTCTCCAGCGTGAACGTCCTGACGACTGAGGAAATCCGCTTCCTAGTTGAGGACTCCGGGAATGAACACTGCCGATATTGCTGTCAGATGACTTTCTACCCAACGGAGGATTTTTGATACTTCCAGCTTTGCCATGCAGTTTCGAGTGCCGCCTTGATGATTTGTGTACACTACCGTGGTGGCGTTGTCAGATTGTACTTGAACAGGCCTGTTCTGTACTAGAGGCAGGGCCAGTGTCAATTAATTGAACACTGCCTGCAATTCCAGAATGTATATCAGGAGGAGAGATTCCTCCCTGGTCCACCGACCCTGGAGAAAGTGTTGCTCCAACACCATGGCCCAGCCCAAAAGACTGGCATCCATTGTCAGGAGGACACAGTTGGAGATCCAGAAGGGATGGCCCCTGCTCAACTGTTGGTCCTGTAGCCACCAGCTCAGTGTCAGACGAACCTCCGGAGTCAAGGAGATCATTTGAGACATCATCCGATGAGGCAGGCCGTCCCACTTGGAGAGGATTAACCTCTGCAGAGGGCGGTAATGAAATTGAGCGTACTCTACCATATCGAAAGCCGACACCATGAGGTCTAGTACTTGCATCGCTGTGTGTATCAACACTCTTGGGCGAGAGAGGACGATACTGTCCTGAATTTTCAGGACTTTCTCTGGAGACAGAAACAATTGTTGGCTGTGTGTGTCCAGCAGTGCCCCTAGGTGCACAATGTTCCGAGCAGGGACCAGCGAGGATTTTTTTCAGTTGATGAGCCACCCGTGGACTTTTAGGAATTGGACCGCCAGTTCCAGATAACTGTGGAGAACCTCTTGGGAGTTCACCAGGATCAGCAAGTCGTCCAGATTTGGCAGGATCCTGATTCTCTGATGGTGAAGGGTCGTCATCACGGCCATGACCTTGGTGAATATCCGAGGTGCCATGGCCAAACCAGAAGGCAGGACTTGAAATCCAAAAACAAACCAGGCACAACACTGCTTAGCTTCCATCATCAGATGAGATTGGACCAGTGGCGTAACTACTGCCCCCGCAGTCCTCGCGGTGGCTTGGGGGCGAGAGGCTGCGGGGGCGCCACTGATTTACAGCAGACTGACATGCGGACGAGCGTCCGCATGTCAGTCTGCAGTCTCCTTCCCTCCGCCGCTTTTTGGAGGGACACGGAGGGCACACAGCGCGCCTCCCTGTGTCCCTCCTGCTGCATCATCTCCGGCGGCCGCGGGTCTAATAGGGGGAAGTGCCGTCCGTGAGCTCTAATTGGCTCACGAACCGGCACTTCCCCCTATTAGACCCGCGTCCGCCGGAGATGATGCAGCAGGAGGGACACAGGAGAGACGAGCTGTGCCCTCCGTGTCCCTCCAAAAAGCGACGGCGGGGGGGGGGGGTAAATATCTGGCACTGGGGGCATATATGGCACGGGGGGGGGGAGGGAGGAATATCTGGCACTGGGGCATTTCTGGCACTGGGGGGAATATCTGGCACTGGGGGCATATCTGGCAATGGGGGGGATATCTGGCACTGGGGCATATATGGCACTGGGGGGGAATATCTGGCACTGGGGGCATATATGGCACTGGGGGGGGGTATCTGGCACTGGGCGCATATATGGCACGGGGGGCATATATGGCACTGGGGGGAATATCTGGCACTGGGGGCATATATGGCACTGGGGGGGAATATCTGGCACTGGGGGCATATGTGTACCTGGCACATGGGGGGACGACTATATTTGGCACTGGGGCATGTAAGTACCTGGCACCGTGGGGGAATATCTGGCACTGGGGACATATGTGGCACTGGGAGCACAGCCCTAGCAACAAAGACTACCTCCTAGCAACGAGCATGACACCCAGTGCATGAAACATCTGGCAACGAGCATGACACCCAGTGCATGAAACACCTGGCAACGAGCATGACACCCAGTGCATGAAACCCCTGGCAACGAGCATGACACCCTGAGCATGAAAACCCCTGGCACCGTGCATGGAACCAAGAGCATGAAACCCCTGGCAACGAGCATGACACCCAGTGCATGAAACCCCTGACAACGAGCAGGTAATTGAAAAGTAATTAGAAGCCTTACTGTAGGACTTAATGTGTAATGGGCATTACGGTGTGTGGCATAATGTATCACGGACATTGCGGTGTGTGTCATAATGTGTCGCAGGCATTACGGTGTATGGTATACTATATCGCGGGCATTGTGATATGTGGTATAATGTCTCAGGGTCATTGCAGTGTGTGGCATAATGTATCACGGACATTGCGGTGTGTGTCATAATGTGTCAGGCATTACGGTGTGTGGTATACTATATCACGGGCATTGTGGTATGTGGTATAATGTCTCAGGGTCATTGCAGTGTGGCATAATACATAACGGGCATTGCGATGTGTGGCATAGGGTATAACGGGCAGGGCATTGCGGTATGTGTCACAGGCATTACGGTGTATGGTATACTATATCACGGGCATTGTGGTATAATGTCTCAAGGTCATTGCAGTGTGTGGCATAATGTGTCACAGGCATTGTATGTGCTATAATGTATCGGGCATTGCAGTTAGAGATGAGCGCCGGAAATTTTTCGGGTTTTGTGTTTTGGTTTTGGGTTCGGTTCCGCGGCCGTGTTTTGGGTTCGACCGCGTTTTGGCAAAACCTCACCGAATTTTTTTTGTCGGATTCGGGTGTGTTTTGGATTCGGGTGTTTTTTTCCAAAAAACCTAAAAAACAGCTTAAATCATAGAATTTGGCGGTCATTTTGATCCCAAAGTATTATTAACCTCAAAAACCATAATTTCCACTCATTTTCAGTCTATTCTGAATACCTCACACCTCACAATATTATTTTTAGTCCTAAAATTTGCACCGAGGTCGCTGTGTGAGTAAGATAAGCGACCCTAGTGGCCGACACAAACACCGGGCCCATCTAGGAGTGGCACTGCAGTGTCACGCAGGATGGCCCTTCCAAAAAACCCTCCCCAAACAGCACATGACGCAAAGAAAAAAAGAGGCGCAATGAGGTAGCTGTGTGAGTAAGATTAGCGACCCTAGTGGCCGACACAAACACCGGGCCCATCTAGGAGTGTCACTGCAGTGTCACGCAGGATGTCCCTTCCAAAAAACCCTCCCCAAACAGCACATGACGCAAAGAAAAAAAGAGGCGCAATGAGGTAGCTGTGTGAGTAAGATAAGCGACCCTAGTGGCCGACACAAACACCGGGCCCATCTAGGAGTGGCACTGCAGTGTCACGCAGGATGTCCCTTCCAAAAAACCCTCCCCAAACAGCACATGACGCAAAGAAAAAGAAAAGAAAAAAGAGGTGCAAGATGGAATTGTCCTTGGGCCCTCCCACCCACCCTTATGTTGTATAAACAAAACAGGACATGCACACTTTAACCAACCCATCATTTCAGTGACAGGGTCTGCCACACGACTGTGACTGATATGACGGGTTGGTTTGGACCCCCCCAAAAAAAGAAGCAATTAATCTCTCCTTGCACAAACTGGCTCTACAGAGGCAAGATGTCCACCTCATCATCACCCTCCGATATATCACCGTGTACATCCCCCTCCTCACAGATTATCAATTCGTCCCCACTGGAATCCACCATCTCAGCTCCCTGTGTACTTTGTGGAGGCAATTGCTGCTGGTCAATGTCTCCGCGGAGGAATTGATTATAATTCATTTTAATGAACATCATCTTCTCCACATTTTCTGGATGTAACCTCGTACGCCGATTGCTGACAAGGTGAGCGGCGGCACTAAACACTCTTTCGGAGTACACACTTGTGGGAGGGCAACTTAGGTAGAATAAAGCCAGTTTGTGCAAGGGCCTCCAAATTGCCTCTTTTTCCTGCCAGTATAAGTACGGACTGTGTGACGTGCCTACTTGGATGCGGTCACTCATATAATCCTCCACCATTCTATCAATGTTGAGAGAATCATATGCAGTGACAGTAGACGACATGTCCGTAATCGTTGTCAGGTCCTTCAGTCCGGACCAGATGTCAGCATCAGCAGTCGCTCCAGACTGCCCTGCATCACCGCCAGCGGGTGGGCTCGGAATTCTGAGCCTTTTCCTCGCACCCCCAGTTGCGGGAGAATGTGAAGGAGGAGATGTTGACAGGTCGCGTTCCGCTTGACTTGACAATTTTGTCACCAGCAGGTCTTTCAACCCCAGCAGACTTGTGTCTGCCGGAAAGAGAGATCCAAGGTAGGCTTTAAATCTAGGATCGAGCACGGTGGCCAAAATGTAGTGCTCTGATTTCAACAGATTGACCACCCGTGAATCCTTGTTAAGCGAATTAAGGGCTCCATCCACAAGTCCCACATGCCTAGCGGAATCGCTCCGTGTTAGCTCCTCCTTCAATGTCTCCAGCTTCTTCTGCAAAAGCCTGATGAGGGGAATGACCTGACTCAGGCTGGCAGTGTCTGAACTGACTTCACGTGTGGCAAGTTCAAAGGGCATCAGAACCTTGCACAACGTTGAAATCATTCTCCACTGCGCTTGAGACAGGTGCATTCCACCTACTATATCGTGCTCAATTGTATAGGCTTGAATGGCCTTTTGCTGCTCCTCCAACCTCTGAAGCATATAGAGGGTTGAATTCCACCTCGTTACCACTTCTTGCTTCAGATGATGGCAGGGCAGGTTCAGTAGTTTTTGGTGGTGCTCCAGTCTTCTGTACGTGGTGCCTGTACGCCGAAAGTGTCCCGCAATTCTTCTGGCCACCGACAGCATCTCTTGCACGCCCCTGTCGTTTTTTAAAAAATTCTGCACCACCAAATTCAAGGTATGTGCAAAACATGGGACGTGCTGGAATTTGCCCATATTTAATGCACACACAATATTGCTGGCGTTGTCCGATGCCACAAATCCACAGGAGAGTCCAATTGGGGTAAGCCATTCCGCGATGATCTTCCTCAGTTGCCGTAAGAGGTTTTCAGCTGTGTGCGTATTCTGGAAAGCGGTGATACAAAGCGTAGCCTGCCTAGGAAAGAGTTGGCGTTTGCGAGATGCTGCTACTGGTGCCGCCGCTGCTGTTCTTGCGGCGGGAGTCCATACATCTACCCAGTGGGCTGTCACAGTCATATAGTCCTGACCCTGCCCTGCTCCACTTGTCCACATGTCCGTGGTTAAGTGGACATTGGGTACAACTGCATTTTTTAGGACACTGGTGAGTCTTTTTCTGACGTCCGTGTACATTCTCGGTATCGCCTGCCTAGAGAAGTGGAACCTAGATGGTATTTGGTAACGGGGGCACACTGCCTCAATAAATTGTCTAGTTCCCTGTGAACTAACGGCGGATACCGGACGCACGTCTAACACCAACATAGTTGTCAAGGCCTCAGTTATCCGCTTTGCAGCAGGATGACTGCTGTGATATTTCATCTTCCTCGCAAAGGACTGTTGAACAGTCAATTGCTTACTGGAAGTAGTACAAGTGGGCTTACGACTTCCCCTCTGGGATGACCATCGACTCCCAGCAGCAACAACAGCAGCGCCAGCAGCAGTAGGCGTTACACGCAAGGATGCATCGGAGGAATCCCAGGCAGGAGAGGACTCGTCAGAATTGCCAGTGACATTGCCTGCAGGACTATTGGCATTCCTGGGGAAGGAGGAAATTGACACTGAGGGAGTTGGTGGGGTGGTTTGCGTGAGCTTGGTTACAAGATGAAGGGATTTACTGGTCAGTGGACTGCTTCCGCTGTCACCCAAAGTTTTTGAACTTGTCACTGACTTATTATGAATGTGCTGCAGGTGACGTATAAGGGAGGATGTTCCAAGGTGGTTAACGTCCTTACCCCTACTTATTACAGCTTGACAAAGGGAACACACGGCTTGACACCTGTTGTCCGCATTTCTGGTGAAATACTTCCACACCGAAGAGCTGATTTTTTTGGTATTTTCACCAGGCATGTCAACGGCCATATTCCTACCACGGACAACAGGTGTCTCCCCGGGTGCCTGACTTAAACAAACCACCTCACCATCAGAATCCTCCTGGTCAATTTCCTCCCCAGCGCCAGCAACACCCATATCCTCCTCATCCTGGTGTACTTCAACACTGACATCTTCAATCTGACTATCAGGAACTGGACTGCGGGTGCTCCTTCCATCACTTGCAGGGGGCGTGCAAATGGTGGAAGGCGCATGCTCTTCACGTCCAGTGTTGGGAAGGTCAGGCATCGCAACCGACACAATTGGAGTCGGACTCTCCTTGTGGATTTGGGATTTCGAAGAACGCACAGTTCTTTGCGGTGCTACTGCTTTTGCCAGCTTTAGTCTTTTCATTTTTCTAGCGAGAGGCTGAGTGCTTCCATCCTCATGTGAAGCTGAACCACTAGCCATGAACATAGGCCAGGGCCTCAGCCGTTCCTTGCCACTCCGTGTGGTAAATGGCATATTGGCAAGTTTACGCTTCTCCTCCGACAATTTTATTTTAGGTTTTGGAGTCCTTTTTTTACTGATATTTGGTGTTTTGGATTTGACATGCTCTGTACTATGACATTGGGCATCGGCCTTGGCAGACGACGTTGCTGGCATTTCATCGTCTCGGCCATGACTAGTGGCAGCAGCTTCAGCACGAGGTGGAAGTGGATCTTGATCTTTCCCTAATTTTGGAACCTCAACATTTTTGTTCTCCATATTTTAATAGGCACAACTAAAAGGCACCTCAGGTAAACAATGGAGATGGATGGATTGGATACTAGTATACAATTATGGACGGGCTGCCGAGTGCCGACACAGAGGTAGCCACAGCCGTGAACTACCGCACTGTACTGTGTCTGCTGCTAATATATAGACTGGTTGATAAAGAGATAGTATACTCGTAACTAGTATGTATGTATAAAGAAAGAAAAAAAAACCACGGTTAGGTGGTATATACAATTATGGACGGGCTGCCGAGTGCCGACACAGAGGTAGCCACAGCCGTGAACTACCGCACTGTACTGTGTCTGCTGCTAATATAGACTGGTTGATAAAGAGATAGTATACTCGTAACTAGTATGACTATAAAGAAAGAAAAAAAAACCACGGTTAGGTGGTATATACAATTATGGACGGGCTGCCGAGTGCCGACACAGAGGTAGCCACAGCCGTGAACTACCGCACTGTACTGTGTCTGCTGCTAATATATAGACTGGTTGATAAAGAGATAGTATACTCGTAACTAGTATGTATGTATAAAGAAAGAAAAAAAAAACACGGTTAGGTGGTATATACAATTATGGACGGGCTGCCGAGTGCCGACACAGAGGTAGCCACAGCCGTGAACTACCGCACTGTACTGTGTCTGCTGCTAATATAGACTGGTTGATAAAGAGATAGTATACTCGTAACTAGTATGACTATAAAGAAAGAAAAAAAAACCACGGTTAGGTGGTATATACAATTATGGACGGGCTGCCGAGTGCCGACACAGAGGTAGCCACAGCCGTGAACTACCGCACTGTACTGTGTCTGCTGCTAATATATAGACTGGTTGATAAAGAGATAGTATACTCGTAACTAGTATGTATGTATAAAGAAAGAAAAAAAAACCACGGTTAGGTGGTATATACAATTATGGACGGGCTGCCGAGTGCCGACACAGAGGTAGCCACAGCCGTGAACTACCGCACTGTACTGTGTCTGCTGCTAATATAGACTGGTTGATAAAGAGATAGTATACTCGTAACTAGTATGTATGTATAAAGAAAGAAAAAAAAACCACGGTTAGGTGGTATATACAATTATGGACGGGCTGCCGAGTGCCGACACAGAGGTAGCCACATCCGTGAACTACCGCACTGTACTGTGTCTGCTGCTAATATATAGACTGGTTGATAAAGAGATAGTATACTCGTAACTAGTATGTATGTATAAAGAAAGAAAAAAAAAACCACGGTTAGGTGGTATATACAATTATGGACGGGCTGCCGAGTGCCGACACAGAGGTAGCCACAGCCGTGAACTACCGCACTGTACTGTGTCTGCTGCTAATATATAGACTGGTTGATAAAGAGATAGTATACTCGTAACTAGTATGTATGTATAAAGAAAGAAAAAAAAACCACGGTTAGGTGGTATATACAATTATGGACGGGCTGCCGAGTGCCGACACAGAGGTAGCCACAGCCGTGAACTACCGCACTGTACTGTGTCTGCTGCTAATATAGACTGGTTGATAAAGAGATAGTATACTCGTAACTAGTATGTATGTATAAAGAAAGAAAAAAAAACCACGGTTAGGTGGTATATACAATTATGGACGGGCTGCCGAGTGCCGACACAGAGGTAGCCACAGCCGTGAACTACCGCACTGTACTGTGTCTGCTGCTAATATAGACTGGTTGATAAAAGAGATAGTATACTCGTAACTAGTATGACTATAAAGAAAGAAAAAAAAACCACGGTTAGGTGGTATATACAATTATGGACGGGCTGCCGAGTGCCGACACAGAGGTAGCCACAGCCGTGAACTACCGCACTGTACTGTGTCTGCTGCTAATATAGACTGGTTGATAAAGAGATAGTATACTACTAATATTATATATACTGGTGGTCAGGTCACTGGTCACTAGTCACACTGGCAGTGGCACTCCTGCAGCAAAAGTGTGCACTGTTTAATTTTAATATAATATTATGTACTCCTGGCTCCTGCTATAACCTATAACTGGCACTGCAGTGCTCCCAGTCTCCCCCACAATTATAAGCTGTGTGAGCTGAGCACAGTCAGATATATATATACATTGATGCAGCACACTGGGCTGAGCAGTGCACACAGATATGGTATGTGACTGAGTCACTGTGTGTATCGTTTTTTTCAGGCAGAGAACGGATATATTAAATAAAACAAACAACTGCACTGTCTGGTGGTCACTGTGGTCGTCAGTCACTAAACTCTGCACTCTCTTCTACAGTATCACAGCCTCAGGTCAATCTCTCTCTCTCTCTCTCAACCCTAATCTAAATGGAGAGGACGCCAGCCACGTCCTCTCCCTATCAATCTCAATGCACGTGTGAAAATGGCGGCGACGCGCGGCTCCTTATATAGAATCCGAGTCTCGCGAGAATCCGACAGCGTTATGATGACGTTCGGGCGCGCTCGGGTTAACCGAGCAAGGCGGGAGGATCCGAGTCTGCTCGGACCCGTGAAAAAAACATGAAGTTCGTGCGGGTTCGGATTCAGAGAAACCGAACCCGCTCATCTCTAATTGCAGTGTGTGGCATAATGTATCACGGACATTGCGGTGTGTGTCATAATGTGTCACAGACATTGTATGTGCTATAATGTATCAGGGGCATTGCAGTGTGTAGCATAATGTATAACGGGCATTGCGATTCCTGTCATAATGTGTCACAGGCATTACGGTGTGTGGCATAATGTGTCACAGACATTACGGTGTGGCATAATGTGACGGGGGCATTACAGTGTGTGCATATTGTGTCGTGCATTATTGTGTGCGGCATAATGTCTAAGGGCCATTGCAGTATGTGGCATAATGTATACTGAGCATTACTATAAGGAGGAAAAATGACAAATAATGTAAGGGGCATGAATCAGGATTATTTTTCTTTCCTGTGGTGGCCAACGTATGGGCGTGCAGGTTGCAAAACTGGGGTATAAGGTAGTCTTTCCCTGCAATGCCACGCCCCTTTATGTGAAACCACGCCCACTCCAACAAAACCACGCCCCTTTTTTGACGCGCGCGCCTTAGGCGCGCGCATATTTATCCCTTTCTTGCTCCCAATTATGGAGCATGAAGGGGGGGGGGGGGGGCGCCGAAGAATTTTTTGGCTTGGGGGAGAAAAATTTCTAGTTACGCCACTGGATTGGACATATCCAGTGTGATGCGGCTGTAGATGATTTTTGCTGTTTCTAACTTCTACATCAATGAATAAGTTTCAAAATAGAATGCATCAAGAGAACGGTGTTGGTAGTATAAAACTACCTACAGCACCTGGTATTCCCAGGTGGTCTCACATCCAAGAACAAACCAGGCCTAAGATCAGGTGATATTGGGCATATACAGTGTGGTGTGGCTGTAGATGAGCTTAGTGGTTTCTGTTAGAGTTCTTCTACTTCTAACTACTCGTACATAAATGAATAAGCGGACGATTTATTAAACCTGGTGAAATGATAATTTGCATGGTGATAAAGTACCAGCCAATCAACTCCTAATTGCCATGTCACAGGCTGGGTTTGAAAAATGACAGTTAGGAGCTGACTGGCTGGTACTTTATCACCTTGCACTTTATCAGTTCACCAGGCTTAATAGATCTGCCCCAATGTTTCAAAATGGAATGCATCAAGAGAACGGTGTTGGTATTGTAAAAATACACACAGCTCCTGGTATTTCCTGGTGGTCTCCCATCCAAGTACTAAAACCAGGACCAACACTGCTCAGCTTCCATGATCAGGAGAGATTGGGCAAATCCAGTGTGCTGTGGCTGTAGATGAGCTCGTGGTTTCTGTTAGAGCTCTTCTACTTCTAACTTCTGGTACATAAAAGAATATGTGTAAAAATTAAATGTACAGTACCAAGAAAAGGGTGTTGATAGTTTAAAAACACCTAAAGAATCTGATAATACATGGATGGGAGACTGCTTGGTAGTAACAAAGTCCAATACTGCTTTGCTTCAAAGATCAAATGAGATTGGGCATATCCAGTGTGGTGTGGCTTTAGATAAGCTTTGTGGTTTCTGTTAGAGCTCTTCTACTTCTAACTACTGGTACATTAATGAACATGTATAAGGTTGTAGTTTATCCAATATCCCTTTACTACCTTACCTCCCCCCCCCTCCCCTCCCCTCCCCTCCTTATAGCTTCCTTTGTTCTCTCCTCCTCGTGTGTGCGTTATTTGTTTTCTCATACGTCCTAGAGGATGCTGGGATCACATTAAGAACCATGGGGTATAGACGGGATCCGCAGGAGACATGGGCACTTTAAGACTTTCAAAGGGTGTGAACTGTCTCCTCCCTCTATGCCCCTCCTCCAGACTCCAGTTTTAGAATTGTGCCCAGTGAGACTGGATGCACTACAGGGGAGCTCTACTGAGTTTCTCTGAAAAGACTTATGTTAGTTTTTCTTATTTTCAGGGAGGCTGCTGGCAACAGTCTCCCTGCTTCGTGGAACTTAGGGGAGAGAAGTATGACCAACTTCTAGTGAGTTCAATGGCTCTGCTTCTGGCTGACAGGACACCATTAGCTCCTGAGGGTGCTGATCGCTGGGTACGCCTAGATGCCCACTCCCGTAGCCTGCCATCACCCCCTTACAGAGCCAGAAGTCAGAAGACAGGCGAGTAGCAGAAGAACAGAAGACTTCTTCTCCAGTGACGGCATTCGGAGGTACCACGCAGCGAGCGGAATGCTGTGCGCCATGCTTCCACACAAACACAGGCACTGCAGGGTGCAGGGCATGTGGGTGGGTGGGGGGGGGGCACCGTGGGCAGCATAAATTCCTCACAAAAGGCTGGCAAAAGTGGACATTAGTGCCTGGGCACTGTCCTTACCCCGCCAGCGTAATTAATTATTTGTTTCTGAGCGGGACAGAAGCGTGCCATTACAGCGGCGGGGCTTCTTCCTCACCTCACCAGCACATCTATAGAGCGTTACAAGTCTATCACTATAGAGTTTATTATTTCCCAGACTGTGTACTTTTGACGCTGGGTTGTGAGCTGAAAAATCCTCTCTGTCCCTCTGACAGATTTACTGTAGGTCTATCCCCCATAAGCCGATGTGTCTGTGGGTACTTGGTACATGTGTGTCAACATGTCGGTGGCTGAATGTTTTTCCCAAGAGGAAACTATATTAGGAATGCAGACATATGATGGTGGCCCTGTTGGCACCACCAATAACTGACTGGGTGAAAGTTTCAATAATATCAGAGTGAGGTTGGATAAATCTGTGTCCCAGACACAGACGTAGAGAATAGATGTGATGTTCATGGCTATGCTTCTTTTCCCTCAGGCCCGCAATAATGTTACTACACACTGATACTGACTCGGATACTGATTCCTATGTCGACCATAATATTTCCTGATTAGATCCAATATTGGCAAGGAGCATTCAGTACATGATTGTGGATATTAAGGACATATTAACATCACTGAGGACCCTGCTGTTCCTGACAAAGGGGTCTATATGTATGTATATATAGATATATAATGAAAGCTGATGTAACATTCCTCCATCTCTGTTTGAGAAAGTCTGATCCAGCTCGACAAGATGGTTTCAAATCCCCAAAAGGTTTCCGATTGTTTATTCATTTCCTGCTGCGGACAGAATAAAGTGGGAGTCACCCCCTGTTCTGCACGGGGCCCTGTCACAAATCCAGCGGATCATATGCAGGAAGCTACATTATTTCTAGTTATGTAACCACGGGTACATTACTTAGACCTGCCATTACATGCGCATGGGTGAGTAGTAGTATTCAAGAATTGGTCGAATACCTTGTCTTCCGATATAGATATCTTGGAGAGATGGGATACTCCTTACGTTGGATCATATCAAGGACACTGCAGCATACTTACGACTGCAAGGGATATAGGACTCTTGAGTTCACGGGCCAATTTCATGGCAGTCTCGGATAGGAGGGCATTGTGGATTCACCAAGGGAATGCTGATGCTGACTCCAAGAAGAAAGGGAGTCTCTTCCCTATGAAGGTGAAGCCTTGTTTGGCAACGGCCTAGTTAATTTGATCTCGGCAGCTCCCGCAGGTAAGTCAACCTTCTTGCCCTATGTTCCCTCTCAACGGATGAAGACGCATCATTGTCTAACGCAGTCATTTTGTCCCAATAGATATGCAAGAAGTTAAGATTCCCCTTTCTTTGCAGGTAGAGGAAGGAGAAGAGGGAAGAGGTCTGTAGCCTCTTCAAGATCGCAGGAGCAGAGATCGTCCTCTGCTTCTGCCAAATCCACTGCATGACGCTGGGGCTCTCTTGCAGGAGCCCACACCAGTGGGGGCACGTCTAAAACACTTCAGTCAGTTCTGGATTAATTTGGACCTGGACTCGTGGGTTTTACAAATAGTGTCACAAGGGTACAAACTGGGGTTTCAAGACGTTCCCCCT
Organism: Pseudophryne corroboree; assembly: GCF_028390025.1. NCBI lineage: Eukaryota > Metazoa > Chordata > Amphibia > Anura > Myobatrachidae > Pseudophryne > Pseudophryne corroboree. The sequence continues at coordinate 198,272 of NW_026970571.1, forward strand.
CACCGATTGTTCAAATCGGCCTTAGTCAGCAGGGAGAAGGTTTTTATTCAAGCCTCTTCGTGCTCCCGAAGCCGGACGGCTCAGTCAGACCAATCTTAAATCTGAAATCCCTCAATTTCTACCTAAAGAAATTCAATTTCAAGATGGAATCTCTCAGGGTAGGGATCTCCAGTCCGGAGGAAGGAGATTTCATGGTTTTGGTAGACATAAGGATGCCTAATTACATGTTCCCGTTTAGCCACTGCATCAAGCTACCTGAGGTTTGCAATTCAGGATTGTCATTACCAATTTCAGACGTTGCCGTTTGGTCTGTCCACGGCTCCGAGGATTTTCACCAGTCCTAGAGGATGCTGGGGACTCCGTAAGGACCATGGGGATAGATAGGCTCCGCAGGAGACATGGGTACTTTAAGAAAGACTTTAGTTCTGGGTGTGCACTGGCTCCTCCCTCTATGCCCCTCCTCCAGACCTCAGTTTGATACTGTGCCCAGTGGAGACTGGGTGCTTTTCAGGAGCTCTCCTGAGCTTTCTGACAGAAAGTATTTTGTTAAGTTTTTAATTTTCAGGGAGCACTGCTGGCAACAGACTCCCTCATCGAGGGACTGAGGGGAGAGAAGCAGCCCTACTCTCTGAGTTGCAAGGTCCTGCTTCTTAGGCTACTGGACACCATTAGCTCCAGAGGGATTGGTACGCAGGATCTCACCCTCGCCGTCCGTCCCAGAGCCGCGCCTCCGTCCCCCTTGCAGAGCCGGAAGATAGAAGCCGGGTGAGTATGAGAAGAAAAGAAGACTTCAGAGGCGGCAGAAGACTTCATGATCTTCACTGAAGTAACGCACAGCACTGCAGCTGTGCGCCATTGCTCCCATACACCTCACACACTCCGGTCACTGTAAGGGTGCAGGGCGCAGGGGGGGGCACCCTGGGCAGCAATATAAACCTCTTTTTGGCAAAAATATAACACATATACAGCGGGGCACTGTATATATGTATGAGCCCCCGCCAATTTTACAGTTTAAGCGGGACAGAAGCCTGCCGCCGAGGGTGCGGGGCTTCTCCCTCAGCACTCACCAGCGCCATTTTTTCTTCACAGCACCGCTGAGAGGAAGCTCCCCGGACTCTCCCCTGCTTATACCACGGTAGACAAGAGAGTTGAAAAGAGGGGGGGGGGGCACATAATTTGGCGCAAATTACATGCTGCAGTACTACTGGGCAAACATTAAGTTACTGTGTATTCCTGGGTTATATAGCGCTGGGGGGTGTGCTGGCATACTCTCTCTCTGTCTCTCCAAAGGGCCTTGTGGGGAAACTGTCTTCAGAAAAAGCATTCCCTGTGTGTGTGGTGTGTCGGTACACGTGTGTCGACATGTCTGAGGAAGAAGGCTATATTAGAGAGGAGCAGGAGCAAATGAATGTGGTGTCTCCGCCGACAGCTGATTGGATGGATATGTGGAATGTTTTAAATGCTAGTGTAAACTCATTGCACAAAAGATTAGACAAGGCTGAAGCTTTGGGACAGTCAGGGTCTCAACCCATGCCTGATCCTATGTTGCAGGGACTGTCAGGGTCTCATAAGCGCCCACTATCCCAGATTGTTGACACAGATACAGACACGGATTCTGACTCCAGTGTCGATTACGATGATGCAAAGTTACAGCCAAAATTGGCAAAATCCATTCGATATATGATTATGGCAATAAAAGATGTTTTGCACATCAGAGAGGAACCCCCTGTCCCTGACAAGAGGGTACATATGTACAAGGTGAAAAAGCCTGAGGTAACCTTTGAGGGGGTCACACGAGCTGAACGAGTTATGTGAAAAAGCTTGGGAATCTCCAGATAAAAGACAGCAGATTTCCAAAAGGATTCTTATGGCGTATCCTTTCCCATCAATGGATAGGTTACGATGGGAATCCTCCCCTAGGGTGGACAAAGCATTAACACGCTTATCCAAGAAGGTAGCCCTCCCGTCCCAGTATACGGCTACCCTCAAAGAGTCTGCTGACCGCAAACAGGAGATTACCCTGAAGTCCATTTATACACATTCAGGTACCTTACTCAGACCGACAATTGCGTCGGCCTGGGTGTGTAGTGCTGTAGCGGCATGGACGGATACCTTATCTGAGGGGATGGATACCCTAGATAAGGATACTATTTTATTGACCCTGGGGCATATAAGAGATGCTGTCCTATATATGTGTGTATGCAAACTACAGGTGGTGTTGGGATAGGGCTGGGGAGGGCGGCTGCTCGGGCACACCACCGTCAAGTTAAGGAGATTTAACTGAGGAAGCACAAGGGAACTCTCGTCTGGGGACAACAACTACAGGGAGACCACATCTTTTCAGATGAACATGGGAGGGCGGAAGGCTGCCTAATACTGAAGCACCCTCAGACATTAAACCATATGCAACAACTATTGCAAGCATTCCTGGGGGAAGGTCTGCAGCAGACGGATTTGCATACGGTGATGTCATCCAAGCAGTGGGCCAAAGTTGGCTGGAACCCTCATCTGTATATGAAAAGAGAAAAGGGGCATGCAGGGCATGGCCTTTTGCGGCGCTTGGATAACCCCAAGTTTGCATTAAACACCCCCACCCTCCTTCGGTGTGGGGCTCATGTTGGCCATGCCCAAGCCCCTGAAGCATTCAAGCTGATTTCTTGCAGCAGCTGGGCACTGTAACAGCTTCAGAGCTGCTCTACAAGACAAGTAAAAGGGTGTGGGCCCTGCAGCACCACCTGTAGTTTGCATACACACATATATAGGACAGCATCTCTTATATGCCCCAGGGTCAATAAAATAGTATCCTTGTCTAGGCTATCCATCCCCTCAGATAAGGTATTTGTCCATGCCGCTACAGCACTACACACCCAGGCCGACGCAATTGCCGGTCTGAGTAAGGTACCTGAATGTGTATAAATGGACTTCAGGGTAATCTCCTGTTTGCGGTCAGCACACTCTTTGAGGGTAGCCGTATCCTGGGACGGGAGGGCTACCTTCTTGGATAAGCGTGTTAATGCTTTGTCCACCCTAGGGGAGGATTCCCATCGTAACCTATCCGTTGATGGGAAAGGATACGCCATAAGAATCCTTTTGGAAATCTGCAGTCTTTTATCTGGAGATTCCCAAGCTTTTTCACATAACTCGTTCAGCTCGTGTGAGGGGGGAAAGGTTACCTCAGGCTTCTTACCCTTGTACATATGTACCCTCTTGTCAGCGACAGGGGGTTCCTCTGTGATGTGCAAAACATCTTTTATTGCCATAATCATAAATCGAATGGATTTTGCCAATTTTGGCTGTAACTTTGCATCATCGTAATCGACACTGGAGTCAGAATCCGTGTCGGTATCTGTGTCAACAATCTGGGATAGTGGGCGCTTATGAGACCCTGACAGTCCCTGCAACATAGGATCAGGCATGGGTTTAAACCCCGACTGTCCCAAAGCTTCTGCCTTGTCTAATCTTTTGTGCAATGAGTTTACACTAGCATTTAAAACATTCCACATATCCATCCAATCAGCTGTCGGCGGAGACACCACATTCATTTGCTCCCGCTCCTCTCTAATATAGCCTTCTTCCTCAGACATGTCGACACACGTGTACCGACACACTACACACACAGGGAATGCTTTTTCTGAAGACAGTTTCCCCACAAGGCCCTTTGGAGAGACAGAGAGAGAGTATGCCAGCACACCCCCCAGCGCTATATAACCCAGGAATAAAACAGTAACTTAATGTTTGCCCAGTAGTGCTGCTGTATGTAATTTGCGAATTATGTGCCCCCCCCCCCCCTCTTTTCAACCCTCTTGTCTAACGTGGTATAAGCAGGGGAGAGTCCGGAGAGCTTCCTCTCAGCGGTGCTGTGGAGAAAAAATGGCGCTGGTGAGTGCTGAGGGAGAAGCCCCGCCCCCTCGGAGGCGGGCTTCTGTCCCGCTTAAACTAAAATTGGTGGGGGCTTATACATATATAAAGTGCCCAGCTGTATATATGTTATATTTTTGCGAAAGAGGTTTATATTGCTGCCCAGGGCGCCCCCCCTGCGCCCTGCACCCTTACAGTGACCGGAGTATGTGAGGTGTATGGGAGCAAAGGCGCACAGCTGCAGTGCTGTGCGTTACCTCAGTGAAGATCATGAAGTCTTCTGCCGCCTCTGAAGTCTTCTTTTCTTCTCATACTCACCCGGCTTCTATCTTCCGGCTCTGCGAGGGGGACGGCGGCGCGGCTCTGGGACGGACGGCGAGGGTGAGATCCTGCGTACCAATCCCACTGGAGCTAGTGGTGTCCAGTAGCCTAAGAAGCAGGACCTTGCAACTCAGAGAGTAGGGCTGCTTCTCTCCCCTCAGTCCCTCGATGAGGGAGTCTGTTGCCAGCAGTGCTCCCTGAAAATTAAATACCTAACAAAATACTTTCTGTCAGAAAGCTCAGGAGAGCTCCTGAAAAGCACCCAATCTCCACTGGGTACAGTATCAAACTGAGGTCTGGAGGAGGGGCATAGAGGGAGGAGCCAGTGCACACCCAGAACTAAAGTCTTTCTTAAAGTGCCCATGTCTCCTGCGGAGCCCGTCTATCCCCATGGTCCTTACGGAGTCCCCAGCATCCTCTAGGACGTTAGAGAAAATAGGATTTTAATACCTACCGGTAAATCCTTTTCTCTTAGTCCGTAGAGGATGCTGGGCACCCGTCCCAGTGCGTACTGTGTCTGCAGTTATTAAATGGCCCTTAACTCCAGAACATTTATGTGGAGATGAAAACATCCAAGGAAGACTTGACCATCTTCCTTGGATGTTTTCCCCCTGTGTGACTGCTCTCCAGCCTCGGAGGGTTGCATCCGTGGTCCCTAGGATCCCGTCCTGGATCCCGAACCATCGCCCCTCTAGGTGGTGAGAACTGTGCAGCCACCAATGGAGTGAGATTCTGGTCTTGGAAGACAGGATTATCCTCCGGTGCATGTGTAGGTGGGATCCGGACCACTTGTCCAACAGGTCCAACTGGAACACTCTGGCATGGAACCTGCCAAACTGAATGGCCTCGTAGGCCGCGACCATCTTCCCCAGCAACTGAATGCATTGATGGATTAACACTCTTGCTGGTTTCAGAATTTGTTTGACCAGACTCTGGATCTCCAGAGCCTTTCCACTAGAAGAAAACCTCTTCTGTGTCCAGTATCACTCCCAAAAACAACAACCGCGTCATTGGGACCAACTGCGATTTTGGCAAGTTTAGGAGCCAACCATGTTGTTGAAGAACTGTCAGGGAGAGTAGATGTTTTGCACCAACTGGTCCCTGGATCTCGCCTTTATCAGGAGATCATCCAAGTACGGGATAATTGTGACTCCTTGCTTGCGAAGGAGGACCATCATTTCCGCCATCACCCTGGTGAAAATCCTCGGAGCCGTGGACAGACCAAACGGCAACGTCTGAAATTGGTAATGACAATCCTGAATTGCAAACCTCAGGTAGCTTGATGCAGTGGCTAAATGGGAACATATAAGTAGGCATCCTTTATGTCTACCAAAACCATGAAATCTCCTTTATCCCCCGGACTGGAGATCACTACCCTGAGAGATTCCATCTTGAAATTGAATTTCTTTAGGTAGAAATTAAGGGATTTCAGATTTAAGATTGGTCTGACTGAGCCGTCCGGCTTCGGGACCACGAAGAGGCTTGAATAAAAACCTTCTCCCTGCTGACTAAGGCTGATTTGAACAATCGGTGAGGGGGAACGTCTTGAAACCCCAGTTTGTACCCTTGGGACACTATTTGTAAAACCCACGAGTCCAGGTCCGAATGAATCTAGAACTGACTGAAGAGTTTTAGACGTGCCACCACTGGTGCGGGCTCCTGCAAGAGAGCCCCAGCGTCATGCAGTGGATTTGGCAGAAGCAGAGGACGATCTCTGCTCCTGCGATCTTGAAGAGGCTACAGACCTCTTCCCTCTTTTCCTTCCTCTACCTGCAAAGAAAGGGGAATCTTAACTTCTTGCATATCTATTGGGCCGAAATGACTGCGTCAGATAATGATGCGTCTTCATCCGTTGAGAGGGAACATAGGGCAAGAAGGATGACTTACCTGCGGGAGCTGCCGAGATCAAATTAACTAGGCCGTCGCCAAACAAGGCTTCACCTTCATAGGGAAGAGACTCCCTTTCTTCTTGGAGTCAGCATCAGCATTCCCTTGGTGAATCCACAATGCCCTCCTATCCGAGACTGCCATGAAATTGGCCCGTGAGCACTTGTGCCCGGTGTAGGATTTTTAAATATGTGTAGTTTACTGTATGCAAGGGTTTAAAACCTTTTAGGAACTGAGATCTAAGGTGTATTACATGTAGTTTAAAAAAAACAATAAAGGTTTATTTTATGGCAGTAGTTTCCAAACTGGGGTTCTTGCACTGGTAGCATAGTTTGGTGGTCCAGGACCAATTAAAATTATTTATACTTTATTAAATTGGCAAAACCATTCCCTCACAACATAACTGAACCTGAGGATGACATGCTATAAACACAATTTACTTAATTTTATATTTTTTTCTGAATTTCTCAATAAAAAAAACTTTGGCCTAGGGGTGCCGTGAAACAAATTTTGATACTCTAGGGCAGGGGTGTCAAACCCATGGGCCGCATGCCGCCCCCAATGCATCCTTTTGTGGCCCACAGGCCGAGGTCCGACAGGGGTCCTTTTGTGGCCCGATCACCTTGCTTAGAGCGAGGGCAGGAGAGTGCAGCCAGAGTCTTTGCTTTCTATGTGCGGCACCATCTTCCCGAAGAGATCACCGGGAAGATAGTGCCCCTTCCACTGGCTACAGCACAGGTATACTGGGGTGGGGTAGCAAACTGGGGGCCCCAATGGGCCCCTCCAGCAGTCCCTCTACCAAAACACGTCTTTTGGTGGTTTTGCGGTGTTGTTATAACTACATGGTGACGATACTGTAGCACAGAGATTTTCAACCATTTACAACTCACGTCACACAGAACAAGATTTAAATATTGACAAGGCACACTGAAATATAATGGTGATGCATGGTGCAGTATCGTGTCCTAGGATGTCATGTCGCAGCTTCTCCATAGGTAACGCCTGAACAGGCCCAGTGACAGGGGGGACAAAGGGGACACTTGTTCAGGGCTCCAAGTATTAAGAACAGAAATAATGGGGCCACAGTGCCAATATTGCTTTTTAAAGTGTATCCACCAACTGCTCAATTTAAGCAGGAAAACAATTAACAGGCCAACTAAACCCTCCCCCCTCCTTTTACCCCATCACTTTGTCCAGTCCCTGTGGTCCATACTGTATTGCCATTATTATGCATTTTGCTGTGCTGGCCCTTTTCTGAATGTCCCTGCCACCGCCACCGAAGAGCTGGATAGCCCAGTATGAAAACCACCTGCCGGCCTCACTGACGGTCCGAGTCAAAGGCTCCATTTTTTTGTGGGGTAAAGAGGGGTCAGTAAAGATACTAAGCTGAAGTACTTAGAACACTTCTTGAATTAAGACACAACCTGCAAGAAAAAGTATGCAATATGGGTGAAAAGGCAAATGTCAGAGGTCTGATACAAGTGACCAGCTCCACACCTTGCACCACATAGCGTTATGTTAAACTGGGATATGTTCTTTTTTGGTGTGTGTGTGTGTGTGTGTGTGTGTGTGTGTGTGTGTATGTGTGTGGGGGGGGGGGGGTGCCAAAGGAAATTTTTGCCATTGGCTCCTTTGGTCTAGAACCAGCCCTGATCACAAAATATTTTTGTCTGAGCAGACTGGACACTGATCAGCGTTGGCTCATTCTCAGCCCCCCGCCCAGCCTCTGCTGCCAACAGACTGCTATTAGCTAGTTAACCTTCTGCCTTCCCTATCTATGACACAGACTGCTGCTAATGCTACCAGACTGTTCCCAGTGGCTTCACACCAACAGTGAATCCCAGCCGATGATGTAGGGCAGCGTGTGGGGGAGGGGGTCAGTTGCTGTGGCTCCAACATGGTAACCGCCAATGGACTGCAATGCTTTATCGAAAGGGGGGGCGCCAGTCCCTTACTTTGCCAGGGGCGCTTGGACCCCTAGCTACACCTCTGTTGACCCTAACCGATACCCCTAAACTAACCATAATTCCTGCAGTAAAAATCCATGTTTCTATGTATATAGGGGGTCATTCCGAGTTGATCGCATGCTGCCGTTGTTCGCTGCGTAGCAATCAGTTGAAAAAAAATGGCTAATCTGTGCATGCGCATGCTCCGTAATGTGCATGCGCATCGTACGGGTACAAAGTCCATTGTGGTTTTGCACTAGTTCTAGCGATTTTTCCAATCACAGAACAGGCCACAAGGAGATTGACAGAAAGAGGGCGTTTCTGGGTGTCAACTGACCGTTTTCAGGGAGTGCTTGGAAAAATGCAGGCGTGGCAGAAGAAATGCAGACGTGGCTGGGCATTCGCTGGATGGGTGTGTGACATCAAAAGCCGTCCCTCGGTTGTTAGAATCAACGCACACGAAGTGTAACTACAGTGCTGGTCTTATTTTGAAACGATTTTGCAGGCGCTCTGCTGCTCAAGTGTTCGCACTTCTCCAAAGTGAATATACACTCTCCAGTGGGCAGCGACAATGCGTTTGCATGGCTGCTAAAAACTGCTAGCGAGCAATCAACTCAGAATGACCCCCATAGTGTATTGCAAGAAAATATCTGTAAATCCAATGGTACCGTAAGTGCGGTATATACTCGCACTTCTTTGCGGGGTGAGAACATCTCCCCTAAGTGAAGTCAGCCCTATGAATAAAGTTTGTGTGATCCCTGTGCAGCAGTCACAGAAAGGGTTCATCTCTGCAGTTTGTCACTCAAATTACATTGCTGCATTTTTTCTAGAAGTTGATCTGAGAGCTGTTACCCGCAGACCAGCTACAATAATTATCCTGGGTACTCACTAGACCAGTGGTTCTCAAACTGCACCCTGGGGTGCCTCAGGACACTTGCAGGGGTGCCTTGGATTGGTGGTCCAGGACCAATTCAAAATATTTATAGTTAGTGTTATAGGCAAAACCAGTGCTGTTGGCTGGCAATCATAACATATGTGCACAAGCAGAAGCAAATCCTGTCCCCTACCAAAGGGCCAGTGCTAGGGTGTTTGGCGCCTCCCTGCAAACTATTAATTTGGGCCCTCTCTCCAATACTTAATAAAGGGACAGTGCGCTCCTTAAAAAAAGAAGGTGTGGTATCACAAGGAAGGGGCATGGCCACACAATAGCACCCCAAATCAAAATACGCCACACAGTAGCACTATCTTATTGTCATTACACCGCATGTAATAATAATAATAATAATACCCACAGTCGCAGTGCCCTTTATACACATAACCACCATATCAGTGCAGCTTACACACATAATGCCAACAGTAGCAGTGCCCCTTCTACACATGCCCACGGTGGCAATCCTTTACATGGCAAATATCAACCTGGTTTTGCCATGTAAAGGATTGCCACTTTAAAAACAAACAATCAAACAAAAACAAAAAAAAACAACAGGAAAAAACACAAAATCTCTCACTTTCTGATTCTCACACCCTATTACATTCCTCCCTATATATTTAAATGTTTCTATTACTGTATGTTCCCTCTTCCCTTCTCCAAACTATACACATCAACATTTTTTAGTATTTCCAGGTAAGTTTTGTGATGTAGGCCATGCACAATTTTAGTTGCCCTAATGTATTTACAGCCTTCTGGAGATATGGCTTCTGGAACTGAACACAGGATTCTAAATGTGGCTGTACCAAGGACCTATACAGTGGCATTACAGGTTGAGTATCCCTTATCCAAAATGCTTGGGACCAGAGGAATTTTGGATATCGGATTTTTCTGTATTTTGGAATAATTGCATACCATAACGAGATATTATGGTGATGGGACCTAAATCTAAGCACAGAAGGCATTTATGTTTCATATACACCTTATACACACAGCCTGAAGGTCATTTTAGCCAATATTTTTTATAACTTTGTGCATTAAACAAAGTGTGTGTACATTCACAGAATTCATTTGTTTCATATACACCTTATACACACAGTCTGAAGTTCATTTAATACAACATTTTTAATAACTTGAGTATTAAACAAAGTTTGTGTACACTGAGCCATCAAAACACAAAGGTTTCACTATCTCAGTCTCACTCAAAAAAGTCCGTATTTCGGAATATTCCGTATTTCGGAATATTTGGATATGGGATACTCAACCTGTATTACTTTTTTCTGCTACTGGTTCTTTAACCTATGCAAACAAGCATCTGACTTGCCTTTCCTATTGCTTTGTTACATTGCTCACCTGAAATAGTAATACTTAGATAGCTTTCCTCTTGCCATTATAATGCCCTTAATATTATAGTTAGCCTTTGCATTTTTGAGACGTGTATGATTTTGCATTTTTTGGCATTAAATGTTGCCATGTTCTTGACCATTCCTCTAGTCCAGGGGCGGAACTGCCAGAGACAACGGAGTCAGTTGCCGCCGGGCTCCAGCCCTAAAGGGGCTTCCTCCATTGCCCCCCGGCTGTTACGTGCCCTTCCTACTAAATAGACAAAGGCGCTACCAGCAGGGTCTCGCAGTTTGTACATTCCATGCCGTAATACCCTTCTTTCCACCTTCACAATGAAGCTATTGGTACTTTGCAAAAAAAAAAATTATTAGCATTGCAACTCAGCAGATCAATGCAGTGTGCAGCCACACACTCCATATATCTGCTCAGCCACAAAGCTGATTATTTCTTCACAAAGTACAAGGTGAGCTCCAAATAGAATTCTCTAGCTTAGATTATACCTTTCTATGCAAGGGTAAATAGCTCAATTGTTTGACTGCAATGCCACAGGAAATGGTTTGGATCCAAGACAGTGTGACTGAATAATAAAGAAACCTTAAGATAAGTTCATGAATGTTGTATAAGTATTAGTGAGAGAAGGGGTCAGGAGCATGCTAGGCTGCAAAAAATAAGGTAGGCTGCAAGTGAAAGTAATGATCTCCTATATATTTTCCCAGATCTGTCACTCTGTGTGGCTAACTCTGGGGGAAGTCACAGCAATGGGCGGAGACGGCAACTGCAGGACGATACACCAGTGCCAGCAGCAGACCGTAACAAAGTGACAGATCAGGGAGAATATATAGGATGTAGGGAGGTGGCCATGGTACATGGCTGGCCAAGGGACACTAGCTCATGTACCCCTTTACCACTGAGGCTGGCCACCAATGATGGACCTGTCACCAGTGCACATGCAATAACCTCTTCTGCTGCCCTCTTTGCAACTCAGATTGCCCAGTGCTCCCCTTCGCTAACAGTCCACAAAGTTTCCCCATCTCACGATCTGCCTCCTCACCCCCACTTTCATCTCTACAGCACACGCGCATATCATACAAGATCCCATCATGCGTACGTAGGTCTGAAATGCAAGAGGGAGGTTGGGGGGAGATTGGCATGCGCCAGCAACACCACACAGCTCACTGTGACCACAGTGGAGAGGCGCTGCAACAGGACAATACACCAACCTCGGAGCAAGGAACTGCGTCGGTCAGGAGGAGAACTATTTCAATAGCATAAAAAGGTTAATGCGTCCCACCCTATGGACACCAGACTCATCAAGTCACTGTTGCCAGAGTCTCATACAATGACTCTGAACCTCTAAGCACACTATTTGACTGTCCACACCCTGCTGTGCCTATTACCCATCTCCTCCACCACCCTCAACACTGACCCACACATCATTCACCCACAAAGATACAATAAAGGTAGTTTGGATAAATTAGCTAAATGAAATGGATTTAACCAATTTATCTAAATGACCATTTTTGGATGTTTTCCAGTGTTTGTGAGCAAATGGTCAATTGTCATTTGCTGCCACATATTAGCATAATTTTGTTTCAACTAGAAAAAAAAATTGGACAGATAATCTAAGTGTGGATCCAGTTTTAAGGTCCGTATTCACGGCCTGATTTTGGGGAGAGATGTGTGCTGAGCGAACTGCTCAGCACACATCTCTCCCCCCGCTCAGCACAGCGTGATGTGTGCTGAGCGTACGGGGGGTGGGGGGGGGCGCTCATTTCACCCCCTGTGTAGGGCATTCTGTGTGTATCCAGCTTAACAGGTGTGAGCATCATACAACTACTGACTTGCGAGTAACTATACAGCAGCTCCATACCTTGTGACTTGAAGAAACACCAGTTAACCCCGGGAATGCTGCAGTCAAAGCAACAATTCCTCTTCTTACATTCCGCTGCACTTATTGTGGGGTAGCCGCAATCCCTTCTGCTGTACGGTTCCACATTACATTGTTTCTTGTCACTTCCTGTTGATGCAGTAAGGAAACATCCAGGAATTACAGCAGCTTAGTTTTTTTTTTTTTTTTTACTGGGGCAATTTAGCTAGATCACAGGGCAATTTAGCTCCTTTGGTCCTTTTTTAGGACCAGTTAATCAGACAGTTGAGCAAACTGAAAAACAGCTAACAGGAAATTTCCACTTAAATGGTATTTTCTAATCTTATCTGACCATGACTAAGAATAAAGGATACACAAGATAAACTCTTAGAGCCATGGACCTTATCCATGTTTAAGCTCCATCAAATCTGTAATCAATAGCACTACATGCTCCCACTTTACCACTGTACTATATACTCTACCTGTGTTTTTAAGGTAAAAACACCATTTAACCCCAGTGACACTTGAATTAAAGCAGCAGCCTCTGGAATAGCATTCTTTAGCATTAATCCCAGGAAATCTGCAAACTTCACGCTCTTTGATAGCCATGCTACATTGCTGTTTACTTGGATGGAGCAGAGAGCACAACATCAGGACATAGGAAATATTACAATGCATGATAAGAAAGGTGTGAGCTCTACAGCAAGGCCTCTAACCCTTTGCCAGTGCCAAATACATAGGGCTTAACTCAGATCTGATCACAGCAGCAAATTTATTAGCTAAAACCATGTACACTGCAGGGGTGGGGGGGGGGTGTATAATATGTGCAGAGAGAGTTAGATTTTGGTGCGGTGTGTTCAAACTGAAATCTAAATTGCAGTGTAAAAACAAAACAGCCAGTATTTACCCTGCACACAAACAATATAACCCACCTAAATCTCTCTGCAAATGTTATATCTGCCCCCCCCCCCCCCCATCCCTGCAGTGCACATGGTTTTGCCCACTAGCTAACAAATTTGCTGCATCTGGGAATTACAGCAGCTTAATATTTCTTTTTACAGAAGGTTCAGCAAATTAAATTATTTAGTGAAATACTGTAATCATAACAGTTACAGGGATATTGTAGGTAGATTTATTGTCAGTGGATAAATGTAAAAATTAAACCCTTAGGCATAGTTCCAAAATGCTGTCATTGCAATCCAGATTTTAAGGATATCATGCTTGAGCACAGGTGACTTAATTAGAACTTCGGTCAATGTGAATTAACCATTGGACTCAACCATGGTTATCCTTAAAACCCAGGGGTCTATTTAAGATCGATCTTAATCGATGTTGGGCTTACAGGTTGAAAAACACACACACATTTACTAACATTTTAAAATGTATATAAAAAAATCATCTGTTCGTAAATGCAGTGCACATGGTTTTGCCCAACTGCTAACAAAAATCCTGCTGCGATCAACTCAGAATTACCCCCCATGGCCCTCATTCCGAGTTGTTCGCTCGCAAGCTGCTTTTAGCAGCATTGCACACGCTAAGCTGCCGCCTACTGGGAGTGAATCTTAGCATCTTAAAATTGCGAACGAAAGATTTGCAATATTGCGATAAGACATCTCTGTGCAGTTTCTGAGTAGCTCGAGACTTACTCTGCCAGTGCGATCAGTTCAGTGCTTGTCGTTCCTGGTTTGACGTCACAAACACACCCAGCATTCGCCCAGACACTCCTCCGTTTCTCCAGCCACTCCCGCGTTTTTCCCAGAAACGGTAGCATTTTTTCCCACACGCCCATAAAGCGGCCTGTTTCCGCCCAGAAACACCCACTTCCTGTCAATCACATTACGATCACCAGAACGATGAAAAAACCGTGAGTAATATTCCTAACTGCATAGCAAATTTACTTGGCGCAGTCGCAGTGTGAACATTGCGCATGCGCATTAAGCGGAAAATCGCTGCGATGCGAAGAAAATTACAGAGCGAACAACTCGGAATGACCACCTATGTGCACTGCAGGGAAGGCAGATTTAACATGTGCAGAGAGAGTTAGATTTGGGTGTGGTGTGTTCAATCTGCAATCTAATTTGCAGTGTAAAAATAAAGCAGTCAGTATTTACCCTGCACAGAAACAAAATAACTCACCCAAATCTAACTCTTTCTGCACGTTATATCTGCCTCCCCTGCAGTACACATGGTTTTGCCCAACTGCTAACAAAATTCCTGCTGCGATCATCTTGGAATTACCCCCATCGATTGATGTTTTCACACTGCTCGTGTATATAAGACATAGGGCCTAATTCAGTTTGGATCGTAATACGCGTTCCAACCGCAAAAACTATGAAGAGGATGGGGGCATATACGCAGGGTCCATCCTGTGCGTGTGCCTACATTTTCTCCGGGTGCCCCGCAGAAAATGCGAATGCCTCTGCCTGTCAATCAGTAGAGGGCGTACCTTCGCAGGTATATCGCGATCATGAGCCATGTCTCCCATTTTTGTCATTATAGGTGCTCTGTGAGCTGCTGGCCATGCCCCAGCCCCTCTGTCTCCCGTGAATAGACATTGAGGCTTATTCAGACCAGATCGCTTCAATTTATTTTCACCCAGCGGGCAATCTGGTCTGCACTGCACATGCGTATGCGCCACAATGCGTAAGTGCGACGGTCCGGAGATCACAAGAAGATTGACAAGAAGAGGGTGTTTGTGTGGGTGGCAACTGAATGTTTCTAGGGAGTGTCCGGAAAAACACTGGAGGGACCCGGCGTTTTGTGGGAGGATTTGTGACGTCACCTCAATGGCTGAGTAAGTGCTGAGCTGTGCAGCTCTTGTGCACATGTGATCACACACCTGCACAGCAAATTTTCCCTTCCGCTGTAGGCGGCAACTACCTGATTACAGGGATGCAAAAAACACACCCTAGCGATCAGGTCTGAATTACCCACAATGTGCATATTTGCAGAGCAACAAGCTACAGGGAGCCTTCCACCCCCCCCCCCCCATTCCCCATGGGAAGGGGGGGGGGGGGGTTGTTTGGGTTAGCTGGACATTCCCCAAAAAAGTGACTGTCCTGCAAAAATTGGGATAGTTGGGAGGTATGTTCAAATACATTTATTGTTTTGCATGCAGGGTAAATACTGGCTTCTTTGACATTTAGCCACAAATGCTGCACAGCTGAATTACAGTATTACACTGCAATTAACAGTTATGCTAGGACATTCCCCCTCCCAAATCTACCTCTCTCTGCATGTTACATCTGTCCCACAGTGGCGTGCGGTGAGGTCAGTGGCTAGTGAGGCACTACAGCCATAATGTCCGCCGAATCCTGCCGATGACCCTTAGCCAATGCCCGCTACTGCCTCTGAGCCGATACCCGCTGCCACCGCCAATGGCTTACAAACTCGCCCACAATCAACTGACCCAGCCCTCCACCACTAATTTCTATCTCAGTCCGATGCCGCCAATGCCCGCTGCCTGCTTGCTCATTGTTCTCGTTATATATTATAAATTTTTAAAGAAAAAAAAATGAGTGTTTGGGACTGGGAAGGGTGAGGGAGGAGGACATGAATGCAATTTTGTTGTCCAGGGCTTCCATTAACTTAAAGGAGAAGGGTCTGAATGGGTTAAAAAAAAATGCGTGAGGTCCCCCCTCCTTAGTATAACCAGCCTCGGGCTCTTTGAGCCGGTCCTGGTTATTTAAATACTGGGGGAAAAATTGGACAGGGGTTCCCCGTATTTAGACAACTAGCACCGGGCTCTTAGACCGGTCCAGGTTCCAAAAATACGTGGGACAATAGATGTAGGGGTCCCCCATATTTTTAAAACCAGCACCGGGCTCCACTAGCCAGAGAGATAATGCCACAGCCGGGGGATACTTTTATGTAGGTCCCTGCGGCCCTGGCATTACCCCTCCAACTAGTCACCCCTGGCCGGGGTTCCCTGGAGGAGTGGGGACCCCTTAAATCAAGAGGTTCCTCCCCTCGAGGCACCCAAGGGCCAGGGGTGAAGCCCGAGGCTGTCCCCAGCACCCCTGGGTGGTGGGTGCCGGGCTGATAGCCATGTGTGTAAAAAAAGAATATTGTTTTTTCGTTGTGGAACTACAAGGCCCAGCAAGCCTCCCCCGCTTGCTGGTACTTGGAGAACCTCAAGTACCAGCAGGCGGGGAAATAACGGGCTTGCTGGTACCTGTAGTTCTACAACAACAAAAAATACCCAAATAAAAACACAAACACACACAGCGTGACAGTAAAATTATTGAGACAGGCTGTAGCATGTGGGTGCATGTAACCCTATAAAAGTGATGGATTGGGTGACTATTACAATACCCACTGTTGCTGTCTGAAAAATGATGGATTTATAGATTGCTCTGCCGAGACATGTTTTTTTCTAAAATGCACCACAGGTATGGATGGATAGTATACTTGACGACACAGAGGTAGGTAGAGCAGTGGCCTACTGTACCGTACTGCTATATATTATATTATTTATTATTATTATTATCCTTTATTTATATGGCGCCACAAGGGTTCCGCAGTGCCCAATTACAGAGTACATAAACAAATAATCAAACAGGAAAACAGCAACTTACAGTTGACGACAATATAGGACAAGTACAGGGTAAATAAACATAGCTACATCAGCAGATGACACTGGAATAAGTATCAGGTGGCAGAAGACTGCTGGATTTGGTGCAGCTGAAGATTATTAAAGTAAGAAAAGAGTAAGCACATGAGGGAAGAGGGCCCTGCTCGTGAGAGCTTACATTCTAAAAGGGAGGGGTAGACAGACAGGGGTGAGACAGATGGGGTACATAGAGAGCATGGAACAGAGGTTTAGGATGAGATTTGGCTGGGTTTGGTGAAGAAGTGGGTCTTGAGAGCCCGTTTGAAGCTTTGTAGAGAGGTGGAGAGTCTGAGGGGGAGAGGTAGGGAATTCCAGAGAAGTGGTGCAGCACGTGAAAAATCTTGGAGGTAGGAGTGGGAGGAAGTAATCCGTAGGCAGGAGAGTCGGTGTGCATTAGCAGAGCGAAGAGGACGGGTGGGAGTGTAAAGCGAGATAAGATCAGAGATGTAGATGGGAGAGGAGTGGGTGAGGGCTTTGTAAGCAAGTGTGAGAAGCTTGAAATGGATTCTGAAAGGGAAGGGGAGCCAGTGAAGGACTAGTAAGAGAGGAGAGGTGGACGTAGTGCGTTTGGTGAGGAAAATGAGCCGGGCAGCAGCATTGAGGATAGATTGGAGTGGAGAGAGGTATTTGTCAGGAATGCCAGTCAGGAAGAGATTACAGCAGTCCAGTCTGGAGATGACCAGTGAGTGGATAAGAGTCTTAGTAGCATCCTGGGTCAGAAAGGGTCTGATCCTGGAAATATTTTTTAGATGAAAACGGCAGGTTTGTGAGAGGTGCTGAATGTGTGGTTTGAAGGAGAGGGAGGAGTCAAGGATTACTCCAAGACAGCGCGCTTGGGGGTAGAGGAGATAGTAGTGCGATTGTAGGAGGTGAGATTATGCGGGAGGGAGGGAAGATGATCAGCTCGGTCTTAGACATGTTAAGTTTAAGAAAGCGCTGGGACATCCAGGAAGAGATAGCAGAGAGACAGTTGGAGATACGAGTGAGGAGAGTAGGGGAGAGGTCTGGAGAGGAAAGATAGATTTGAGTGTCATCAGCATAGAGATGATATTGGAAACCAAAAGAACTAATGAGCTTACCTAGTGAGGACGTATAGAGAGAGAAGAGAAGAGGACCAAGGACAGAACCTTGGGGTACCCCTACAGTTAGTGGAAGTGAGGGGGAGGTGGAGTCATGAGAGGAGACAGAGAATGAACGGTCAGAAAGGTAGGACGACAACCAAGAGAGGGCAGTGTTACGCAGACCAATGGAGTGAAGGATTTGCAGTAGGAGAGGATGGTCCACAGTGTCAAAAGCAGCAGAGAGATCAAGTAGAATAAGTAGAGAGTAGTGTCTCTTAGATTTAGCAGCATGGAGGTCATTGCATACTTTTGTAAGGGCAGTTTCAGTGGAGTGGAGAGGACGGAAGCCAGACTGGAATGGGTCAAGCAGTGAGTGTGAGGAAAGAAAGGAAGTAAGGCGGTTGTAGACAATACGCTCAAGGAGTTTGGAGGCAAAAGGGAGGAGAGAGATGGGTCGGTAGTTGGAGAGAGTGTTTGGATCAAGGGTAGGTTTTTTAAGAATAGGAGAGATGAGAGCGTGCTTGAAGGCAGAGGGGACAGTGCCTGATGAGAGGGAGAGATTGAGAAGGTGGGAAAGATGGGAACAAGCAGAAGAAGAGAGGTGGCAAAGGAGGCGGGAGGGGATAGGGTCAAGTGGGGAGGTGGTGAGGGGACAGGAACGAATGAGGGCCATGACTTCCTCTCCAGATGCATGGGAGAAAGATGACAGAGTTGGTACGAGGGATGGGGAGGGTTGGTAAGGGATGGGAGAAGGCTGGTTACTGATAGTCTGGTGTGATGTGATGTCCTGACGTATGGAGTCAATTTTGGATGTGAAGTAAGTGGCAAAGTCAAGAGCAGAGAGTGAGGAAGGGAGACGAGGTGGAGGTGGGCAGAGGAGTGAGTTGAGAGTGGCAAAGAGGCGCCGGGGGTTGGAAGACTGGGAGGAGATGAGGTTCTTGAAGTATGACTGTTTAGCAAGAGAAAGGGCAGCACTGAAGGATGAGAGCATAAGTTTGAAATGGAGGAAGTCTGCCTTAGAGCGTGATTTCCTCCAGTGTCACTCAGCAGTACATGAGCATTTTTGCAGATATCTGGTGCATTTGGTGTGCCAGGGTTGAGGTGTTAATTTGCAAGGGTGAATAGTGGTTGGTGGAGCAACAGAGTCAAGAGCAGAAGTAAGGGAAGCATTGTATGTGGAAGTGGCTTGCTCAGGGCATGAGAGAGAGAGAATAGGAGAGAGAAGTGAGTCAAACAGGGAGGAAAGGAATGTGGTGTCAATAGCTTCAATGTTACGCTTAGTGATGGTAGCCTTAGGAGGTAGAGATGGGGAAGTCGAGAGAGATAGGTTGAAGGAGAGCAGGTGGTGGTCAGAGAGGGGAAATGGGGAGTTGGAAAAATCAGAAATATCACAGCGGTGAGTGAAGACCAGATCCAGTGAGCTCCCATTCACATGGGAGGGTGAGGAGGTCCACTGGGAGAGACCAAGTGAAGAGGTGAGGTTAAGGAGTTTAGAGGCAGGGGATTGTGTGGGGATGTCAATAGGGATGTTGAAATCGCCTAGGATAATGGTGGGAATGTCAGAAGTGAGGAAGCCAGGAAGCAAAGTTGTCGATGAATTTGGAAGCAGTACCAGGGGGGCGGTAAATGACAGCTACTCTAAGATGGACTGGTTGGAAGAGGCATATGGCGTGGTCCTCAAATGTAGAGAATATAAGGGATGGTTCTGGTGGTATGAGTTGGTAGGAGTAACTAGAAGGTAAAAGGACCCCAACACCACCCCCATGGCGACCCCCAGGTCGGGGTGTGTGTGTGAATGTAAGGCCCCCAGCAGAGAGAGCAGCAGCAGAAGTAGTGTCAGAGGGCGTAATCCAAGTTTCAGTAATGGCTAGTAGGTGTAGGGAGTTGGAAATGAAAAGGTCATGAGTGGGGACCAGTTTGTTACAAACAGATCTGGCATTCCAGAGGGCACAGGATAGGGGGTATGAGTTTGTGGGAGAGATGTGAATTAGATTTTCAGGGTTGCTGTAGCGATGAGGTGGGATTAACTTTGAGGGCAGGGATGATGAGAGAGTAGTGATGGTACGGGTGCCTGAGCTAGGAGGGGAAACTGCAGGAGGTGGGCAGGGAGGGAGGTCAGTGTGATGTGGATGGGGGTGTGGGGAGGTGACAGGGAAGGGAGAGAGGGAGCAGGGCTGAGTTGTGGGGTAGCAGGACCATGGGGCAGAGGTGAATGAAAGTGGGGTAACAGGAAAGGTGGGGGAAGGAAACAGAGGGATGGAGGGGAGACAGAGGAGGGGAGAGAGGAGGAGGTGGAGGAGACTAGTGGGGAAGGATAAAGATACATTATTAGGTAGACACTGAGTGATGTGGGGAGTATAAGAAAACCTTGACATAGTGTTAAGTAGGTAAATAGGTTGAAGTAGTGGAAGTAGGAGAGGAGACTGTAAGGCAATCCGAGCAGAAGAATTGCAGAAATGCAGGTGAGAAAAGCAGTGTAGGCTCAAGGGGTGTAGATTTAGTATGAAATGAGTCAAAAGCGTAGATAAAGTGGGTGCAGAAATGTATTTGGAGTGTAAGAAATGAAAGGATTGTGAGAGGTTTAAGAAGCAATGGTAATTATGTTAGATGTTTTAAGTGTTTGCAGGTAAAATTGCATTGGTGCAGCTGTGCTTAAAAAACAAAATTACAATAATACAGATACAGGCATTTGTAGGTGAAATGGATGGTTTATGAAATGTCCAAGTAAGGTAGTTCTGTGCTATGTAATCAGATGCAACAATCAGGAGGTGAGTGATCTGAGGAGTAAGTGACTCACATTTGTTATTAGTTCTTCAGTTTTCTTTGTTTTGTTAGATTGGTGTGCTTCTGTTTTCCTTCTTTTTCACTTCGATTGAACGCTGATTGAACACTGCTGTTATGTGTCAATTTTATCACGCTTTGATAAAAATGCACGCTTAGATCAATAAATACACAGCCAAATGGCTTTGCACAGCCTACACCATTGGACTTAAGTAGAAGACTATTACAAGTGAAACCAATAATTGAAATCTGTAACCACACCCCACCCCCTCAAATGCCAGGCAATAAATTACCTTAAAAACAACAACCAGGCATTCCACAAAGATTAAACTGGGTCTATATCATTCAAAACTTTAAAAAAGTACTTCAAAATCACATACTATGCAATAATGTTTCAATTTGCATTACCCAGCAGAATTAGCTTTGCATATATAGATATAGTGCAGCAGAATATATTGGTGGTTGTAGTCAATTGTAATTACCTGGAGGTGACAAGAAGAGAAGAAACGTCAATTCACAATCGATATCAGCTGAAGATAAATTAATGCTGATTGAACACTGCTGTTATGTGTCAATTTTATCACGCTTTGATAAAAATGCATGCTTAGATCAATAAATGCACAGCCAAACGGCTTTGCACAGCCTACACCATTGGACTTAAGTAGAAGACTATTACAAGTGAAACCAATAATTGAAATCTGTAACCACACCCCACCCCCTCAAATGCCAGGCAATAAATTACCTTAAAAACAACAACCAGGCATTCCACAAAGATTAAACTGGGTCTTTATCATTCAAAACTTTAAAAAAGTACTTAAAAATCACATACTATGCAATAATGTTTCAATTTACATTACCCAGCAGAATTAGCTTTGCATATATAGATATAGTGCAGCAGAATATATTGGTGGTTGTAGTCAATTGTAATTACTCAGCAGAATTAGCTTTGCATATATAGATATAGTGCAGCAGAATATATTGGTGGTTGTAGTCAATTGTAATTACCCAGCAGAATTAGCTTTGCAAATATAGATATAGTGCAGCAGAATATATTGGTGGTTGTAGTCAATTGTAATTACCCAGCAGAATTAGCTTTGCATATATATAGTGCAGCAGAATATATTGGTGGTTGTAGTAAATTGTAATTACCCAGCAGCAGCTCTACTGCACTCAACATCACCAGTGCTCACAATATATATAATGCTATATACTATGCCATAGTGGTGCTTACTATATAACACCTCCTACTGCGTTCCCCCTGGCAATGAGCATGACACCCAGAGAGTGAAACCCCTGGCAATGAGCATGACACCCAGCACGTGAAACTCTTGGCGTTGAGCAGTTTTTGTAAAAGTAATTAGAAGCTTTACTGTAGGGCATAGTGTATCACAGATATTGTGGTGTGTGACATAATATGTCCCAAAGGGCATTAATGTGTGGGGCTTAACATGGTGGAAATTACTGTACTTTTTTCCCTGTGGTGGCCGAGGTCTGTTGGTGCAGGGTCAAGAACTAGGGTGTAAGGTAGTCTTTGCCTGCAAGGCTACGCTCATTTTATGGAGACCATACCCATACATTTAAGTGTGGCATATACCTGCGCTTGCTCGCGGGGTGAGAACATCTCCCTAATTGAATTCAGCGATATGAATAGAGGTTGTGCAGCAGCCACAGAAAGGGTTAATCTCTGCAGCTTGTCACTAAATTACATTGTTGCAATTTTAGCTGGGAGCTGCAATAATTACTCTAATACATAACACAGCCAACACTTCTATATTCACACAATATACTGCATGGTGAATATAGAAGTGGTGCTTGCTAAACAGCACCTCCTACTGCATTCCACATCACCGCTGGTCACACTCATATCAGGCCCATAATGCTGTATACTATGCCATAGTGGTGCTTACTATATAACACCAGGTGCTGTGCAGTGGTTAAAACTAGAGATGAGCGCCTGAAATTTTTCGGGTTTTGTGTTTTGGTTTTGGGTTCGGTTCCGCGGCCGAGTTTTGGGTTCGAACGCGTTTTGGCAAAACCTCACCGAATTTTTTTTGTCGGATTCGGGTGTGTTTTGGATTCGGGTGTTTTTTTCCAAAAACACTAAAAAACAGCTTAAATCATAGAATTTGGGGGTCATTTTGATCCCAAAGTATTATTAACCTCAAAAACCATAATTTACACTCATTTTCAGTCTATTCTGAATACCTCACACCTCACAATATTATTTTTAGTCCTAAAATTTGCACCGAGGTCGCTGTGTGAGTAAGATAAGCGACCCTAGTGGCCGACACAAACACCGGGCCCATCTAGGAGTGGCACTGCAGTGTCACGCAGGATGTCCCTTCCAAAAAACCCTCCCCAAACAGCACATGACGCAAAGAAAAAAAGAGGCGCAATGAGGTAGCTGTGTGAGTAAGATTAGCGACCCTAGTGGCCGACACAAACACCGGGCCCATCTAGGAGTGGCACTGCAGTGTCACGCAGGATGGCCCTTCCAAAAAACCCTCCCCAAACAGCACATGACGCAAAGAAAAAAAGAGGCGCAATGAGGTAGCTGTGTGAGTAAGATTAGCGACCCTAGTGGCCGACACAAACACCGGGCCCATCTAGGAGTGGCACTGCAGTGTCACGCAGGATGTCCCTTCCAAACAACCCTCCCCAAACAGCACATGACGCAAAGAAAAAAAGAGGCGCAATGAGGTAGCTGTGTGAGTAAGATTAGCGACCCTAGTGGCCGACACAAACACCGGGCCCATCTAGGAGTGGCACTGCAGTGTCACGCAGGATGTCCCTTCCAAAAAACCCTCCCCAAACAGCACATGACGCAAAGAAAAAAAGAGGCGCAATGAGGTAGCTGACTGTGTGAGTAAGATTAGCGACCCTAGTGGCCGACACAAACACCGGGCCCATCTAGGAGTGGCACTGCAGTGTCACGCAGGATGTCCCTTCCAAAAAACTCTCCCCAATCAGCACATGATGCAAAGAAAAAGAAAAGAAAAAAGAGGTGCAAGATGGAATTGTCCTTGGGCCCTCCCACCCACCCTTATGTTGTATAAACAAAACAGGACATGCACACTTTAACCAACCCATCATTTCAGTGACAGGGTCTGCCACACGACTGTGACTGATATGACGGGTTGGTTTGGACCCCCCCCAAAAAAGAAGCAATTAATCTCTCCTTGCACAAACTGGCTCTACAGAGGCAAGATGTCCACCTCATCTTCACCCTCCGATATATCACCGTGTACATCCCCCTCCTCACAGATTATCAATTCGTCCCCACTGGAATCCACCATCTCAGCTCCCTGTGTACTTTGTGGAGGCAATTGCTGCTGGTCAATGTCTCCGCGGAGGAATTGATTATAATTCATTTTAATGAACATCATCTTCTCCACATTTTCTGGATGTAACCTCGTACGCCGATTGCTGACAAGGTGAGCGGCGGCACTAAACACTCTTTCGGAGTACACACTTGTGGGAGGGCAACTTAGGTAGAATAAAGCCAGTTTGTGCAAGGGCCTCCAAATTGCCTCTTTTTCCTGCCAGTATAAGTACGGACTGTGTGACGTGCCTACTTGGATGCGGTCACTCATATAATCCTCCACCATTCTATCAATGTTGAGAGAATCATATGCAGTGACAGTAGACGACATGTCCGTAATCGTTGTCAGGTCCTTCAGTCCGGACCAGATGTCAGCATCAGCAGTCGCTCCAGACTGCCCTGCATCACCGCCAGCGGGTGGGCTCGGAATTCTGAGCCTTTTCCTCGCACCCCCAGTTGCGGGAGAATGTGAAGGAGGAGATGTTGACAGGTCGCGTTCCGCTTGACTTGACAATTTTGTCACCAGCAGGTCTTTCAACCCCAGCAGACCTGTGTCTGCCGGAAAGAGAGATCCAAGGTAGGCTTTAAATCTAGGATCGAGCACGGTGGCCAAAATGTAGTGCTCTGATTTCAACAGATTGACCACCCGTGAATCCTTGTTAAGCGAATTAAGGGCTGCATCCACAAGTCCCACATGCCTAGCGGAATCGCTCCCTTTTAGCTCCTCCTTCAATGCCTCCAGCTTCTTCTGCAAAAGCCTGATGAGGGGAATGACCTGACTCAGGCTGGCAGTGTCTGAACTGACTTCACGTGTGGCAAGTTCAAAGGGCATCAGAACCTTGCACAACGTTGAAATCATTCTCCACTGCACTTGAGACAGGTGCATTCCACCTACTATATCGTGCTCAATTGTATAGGCTTGAATGGCCTTTTGCTGCTCCTCCAACCTCTGAAGCATATAGAGGGTTGAATTCCACCTCGTTACCACTTCTTGCTTCAGATGATGGCAGGGCAGGTTCAGTAGTTTTTGGTGGTGCTCCAGTCTTCTGTACGTGGTGCCTGTACGCCGAAAGTGTCCCGCAATTTTTCTGGCCACCGACAGCATCTCTTGCACGCCCCTGTCGTTTTTTAAAAAATTCTGCACCACCAAATTCAAGGTATGTGCAAAACATGGGACGTGCTGGAATTTGCCCATATTTAATGCACACACAATATTGCTGGCGTTGTCCGATGCCACAAATCCACAGGAGAGTCCAATTGGGGTAAGCCATTCCGCGATGATCTTCCTCAGTTGCCGTAAGAGGTTTTCAGCTGTGTGCGTATTCTGGAAAGCGGTGATACAAAGCGTAGCCTGCCTAGGAAAGAGTTGGCGTTTGCGAGATGCTGCTACTGGTGCCGCCGCTGCTGTTCTTGCGGCGGGAGTCCATACATCTACCCAGTGGGCTGTCACAGTCATATAGTCCTGACCCTGCCCTGCTCCACTTGTCCACATGTCCGTGGTTAAGTGGACATTGGGTACAACTGCATTTTTTAGGACACTGGTGAGTCTTTTTCTGACGTCCGTGTACATTCTCGGTATCGCCTGCCTAGAGAAGTGGAACCTAGATGGTATTTGGTAACGGGGGCACACTGCCTCAATAAATTGTCTAGTTCCCTGTGAACTAACGGCGGATACCGGACGCACGTCTAACACCAACATAGTTGTCAAGGACTCAGTTATCCGCTTTGCAGTAGGATGACTGCTGTGATATTTCATCTTCCTCGCAAAGGACTGTTGAACAGTCAATTGCTTACTGGAAGTAGTACAAGTGGGCTTACGACTTCCCCTCTGGGATGACCATCGACTCCCAGCGGCAACAACAGCAGCACCAGCAGCAGTAGGCGTTACACGCAAGGATGCATCGGAGGAATCCCAGGCAGGAGAGGACTCGTCAGAATTGCCAGTGACATGGCCTGCAGGACTATTGGCATTCCTGGGGAAGGAGGAAATTGACACTGAGGGAGTTGGTGGGGTGGTTTGCGTGAGCTTGGTTACAAGAGGAAGGGATTTACTGGTCAGTGGACTGCTTCCGCTGTCACCCAAAGTTTTTGAACTTGTCACTGACTTATTATGAATGCGCTGCAGGTGACGTATAAGGGAGGATGTTCCGAGGTGGTTAACGTCCTTACCCCTACTTATTACAGCTTGACAAAGGGAACACACGGCTTGACACCTGTTGTCCGCATTTCTGGTGAAATACCTCCACACCGAAGAGCTGATTTTTTTGGTATTTTCACCTGGCATGTCAACGGCCATATTCCTCCC